>NW_004956489.1:0-802 GCF_000276665.1 Chinchilla lanigera
AAATAATAGCCAATAACTTCAAGAAAAAATGTTGAACATTGCTTGTCATTCAAAAAATGCAAATGAAAACAACAGATACTTCATGTCACAGCAGAATTAATGGCTATCTTCAAAACATCAGATAAAGCAAATGCTGGCATACCTGTGTGGGAAAGGGACCCCTCCTTCATTGTTGTTGGGAACGTAAGCTAATAGAGCCACTTTGGAAACCAAAGAGTGGCTGTTTAGAAAACTAACACTGGAAATTTTATATAATTGAGATATTCTGCTCTACGTAAATTCAGGAGAGATTAAAGAAATCATATCACAGCAACACATGTATACCCATACTTGTAGCAGCACAGTTCAAATACCTACATGTTGGGAGCACCCTGTATGTCCCTCAACAGACGAATGAGTAAGGACAATGTGGTACTGATGCACAATGGGCTACTCCTCTGCCACTGGATAAAATTAATCTTTTCTAAGAAAATGAATGCACCATGAGAACATAATTTTAAGTGAACTAAATCAGAAAAGATCCAAAGTATAAATATTATATTGGTTCTCTGATATATGAAACCCAAAATATAAGTAGAGAACAAAACAAAATGTAAATGTTGAAATAGATCTTTAAGACACAAGAGGGGAGCCAAGAGATGAAAGTACAGGGAAAGAAAGGAGAAGCATAAGGTAAAAACGGGTGATTGTGAAGGCGGCACATGCACAAATTCCCCATGTGTAATGTGGCCATTATATGCTCCAAACACATTAAGGCACACATGTGTATACTTTTTTTTCCCAAGACATGCAGGGAGGATCC
>NW_004956489.1:6217-7241 GCF_000276665.1 Chinchilla lanigera
AATGTGGAGTGAAATAAAGCAGACAAACAAGTTTAAACACCAGGTAGTGTCATTCAGTTGAGTGAGGTAAAGTAAAAACTGAAAGAATAATAAAGGATGGATATAAGAGGAAAAGGGATGGATCTCTTGCAATAGAGAAGTGGACAAAGGGAACAAGGGTGAGAGGTGAGCTGGATAGAGAGGGGAGATAAGTAGAATAAAGGTATGCCATGGACAGGAACCTAAAAACATCAAAGAAAATACACATTATATGCCATAGTATGAGCTAAGATTAATAAAATGAACAAGAATGAAAATATGGATATGGAAACTAGAATAGGAGAAGGGAGGATGGAGGGAGCAGAAAGGGGATTTATTTCTCTTTATTTTAAAAAGAGTTGTAAATGAGAAACAAACAAACAAAATAGAACAGTAGCAGCATACTGTATCACAAACATAAATCAAAGCAAGAACATTCAAAATGATACACGGTCTCAAGACAAAATAATGTGAATCAACAGTGGTTGTTACATTGCATATCGCTATCCTCAACTATATTGCTCAGATTACCGGATGTAAGAATGAAAGATTGCTCAAACCATTAAAGAGAATAAGAAAATAATTATTCAATAATGCATTAGAGATGATACAGAGTTTCACTAGACAAGATGGTAGGAATTCACAATTGTAATTCCACTGGATATTGTTACCTTCAAATCAGCTGCTCAGATCACCACACACAAGCATGCATGGTCGATCAGAACATAACAAATTATAATCATTAACGGTACATTTCAACAGACCATCAGACATCAGCAATACAGTCATTGCAGCTATTCATATATATATATTTATATTTTGCTTTCCTTCCTTCTTTTTTCTTCTTTCCCTCATCTCAGTCATTCCTTTCTTTGAGCAATTTCTTTCCCTCAGGAAGGGAATTTAAAAGAAGAAATCAGGTGTAGTATGTCCATTAATGACCCCAAAGATGATTGGAAACTTCATGAAATGCAAATATGTACTAATTTTTTAAATATTGAAAGAA
>NW_004956490.1:0-4080 GCF_000276665.1 Chinchilla lanigera
TTACCAAAGTAGGGATGCATTCAGAATCTATTTTTCCAATTTCCTGTAACTTATATGTCAGCAACTCATCACTTAAAAAAAAGATTTCTAAAAATATGACTCTAAAACTTCTGTGTGTTGCCAGGCATGGTGGTGCACACATGTAACATCAGCACTTGGGAGACTGAGGCAGGAGAATCTCCGTAAGTTTGAGGCCAACCTGTGCTGCATAGTGAGCTTGAGGTCAGCCTGAACTATGGAGGGAAATCCTAGCTCAATAAATAAATGAATAAATAAATTTTAAAATCAAAAAATAAAAATGTTGTATCTTGCATCTTAAGTAATTACACAGTAATATTATGATAATCTAATAGCAACTGACAAGGTAAAAATGCATAGTAACCGTGTATTGTACCTGCTATAAGCAATATTATATCATCTAATACTCTGCCTTTTACACATCTATTTCATTACTTGGAAGCTGCCTGGTAATGAATATACTATTAAGTAGTGTTTTTTTTAATTTACATGTTTATTTTATAGTAATTCTTCAATAAATTTTTCCAACTTCTTTCATAAATGTTTCATTGCTCCTCATTATTTAAAAAAAAAAAAACTATATTCTCTTTTCCTGAAAGGATGTCATATATTAGATGACCCTCCTATATAAAATTATAAATGAAAAGGGGCCAGGCAACAAGAGAATAGGTAATCAGACAATAGGGTACTAAATACAGTTGGGTAGACCCAAGGCATTATGGTGTAGTTAAAAGTCTGCCAAAGGAATATTTTACAACGCAAAAACTGAAAAAGAATTTCATTTTACTACAGCATGAAACAAGTCCCAGCTTTTGCACAATGTATCACTGATTTCTTCATTTTGTTGTTTTAAACATGCTTTTAAGACATACTGGATAACTAGTAAAAATTGTATACAATTCAAATGACATTTTAGATAAGTTTTATTGGCTTAATGCTCTGATAATAAAATTATAACAATCAGTATTACTCTGATTTATTGCAATTTTTACTTTCACTTTGTAATGGACTCCAGTGCATCACAGAATTGAATGTAATGCTGCTGCCACCTCAAGGTCACTCACTGAAAATGAGCTGGCTCGCTTCAGTCTAATGCACTAAAGCAAGTAAGTAACGGAGGGCTTTATGGATGAAAATACCACTTTGCGGTCACGTCACAGTAAATCTAAACTTTTATTTGCAATGAAACAATGGGTTTTATATGCAATTTCCAATGAAAACATACTCCAATAATGCTAGTATGGCATCGTGAGTACTAGGCCTGTGAAGAAAAAAGGTTTTTATATTGCAGTCCAGGGGAAGAAATGTCAATTCATCAAACTGAAAAACCATCTGTGCATAAGTAGCATATTGACATGGCATAATTCAGATACAGTGGTTTCTTAAATAAAAAAAGAAAGAAAGAGTCCTTGCATTTATTTTCCTTTCATAAAGCTTACTTGGCTCCTTTCCTCTCCCTGTCCAATCTTTTCTAGTTGGTGACCTCCATGAACCTGACACTCTTCCATCTGGATTTATCAAAACTACCCTTCACGTGAACAAACAGTTCCCAGAAAACGAAATGCCAGTGAGTCAACTCATTCAAGGAGATGGATGTTTTGCCTAACAGATTGTCAAAGATCAACTTTTGATATCACTGGCTTGGCAAGGTGGAACTGTAAATTAGAAAGGAGGGAAATATGGTGATATTTTTCCAAAGTTTAAAATGTATATATCTTGTGACCAGGAATGCCCTTTCTAAAAATTTGTTTTTCAGATCGACACATATATGTGTACAAAGAAGTACATGCAGAAAAACTTGCATAGTAAAAGACTGGAAACAAACTAAGTGTCCATCAACAGAAGACTTGTAAATGATGATGAATCCATAAAAGAGAATACTGTACAGCTTTCAAAATCAACAAGGCAGCTCTATATGTACCAAGATGGCACAATTTCCTAGATCATATGGTTAAGTGGGGAAAAAAAAACCAATGTGCATAACAGTGTTATAGTATGCTTGGTATGTATGTATTTGCATAGAATCTCTTTGGATAAACACAATAACCTATTAACAAGGGTTCTTTGGTAGAGGAACTGGAGAACTTAATTATCTTAACTGAAGAGGTGGGGGAGACATAATTTTCACTCTACACCCACTTTTGTCTTGAATTCTATACTGTATGTACATATTAATTACTATGTAAATAAAAATAAAACGTTTCTAAAAACTGCTTTGGGTTAAAATTCAGAGATAAAGTTAATAGTATAGGGGGAAGAAAAAGACCACAAAGGGCTAGAGAAGAAAGGAGAAAAAGACACAGGGGCGGGGGAGTAAAGCAAGGTTTCCCTGAGGGGCCAAGGGATTGCTGCTAGCACTAATTCCCCTTTGAAGGTTCCCCCAGCTTTAATCTATCCCAAACCCCATTTCTTCCCTGGTCTCCACTCTCCTCTGACTTCCCATTCATTCTCCTCACCATTCCTATTCATTCTCCCACTAGTCATTGATTCTCATTTCTATTTCCCTGATTCCTTGGGTTCTGTCCTCCAAAAGGAGGCCCAGAGCCAGCCATCCCGTTTCTGGGGCCAGGCTGTGAACCTGCTTTCCAGGTGCATTCTGCATGCACCCTGAATGTACAAACAGAGTGAAGAGGCAACATGGTGGTTAACCGGCCCATCTGCCATCTGCCATTTACTGGGACACAAAGAACTCAGCAGAGGGTAGTCTGTGTTTTTGCTTCTTCTCTGGAGCACAGACACCACAATGATAAACAACACATCTGCCCACCGAACAGCACTGGCCAGCATGCAGAGGAAATGCATTTGGGGGAGAGGCTTGCAATCTGGAGATATACCACAAATTTGAGAGAAGTGAGGAGGATGGGAAGTCTATCAGATATGGACTTAGGGTCACACAGAACAAATTGGATGTCTGGGTTGAATATCTCTGCAGAGGAGTGGGGAGGAGTGGAGAGCCCTGAAAACAAAAGAAAAGAGGAAGATAGTGAATACTTCCAACTGTTCAGCTCCCTGTGTTTATTGGACCTAATTTGCCTTCCCCTTTTCTCCTCTTTCATTAAAATAAATCTCTTGCTATAACTCCTTTCAATGACACATCATTAACAGTGAAGTCAAAATTCCTGTGTGTGTGTTTGTGTGTGTGTGTGTGTGTGTGTAGTTCTGGGGACTGAAATCAGGGTCTTTGCACTGAGCTACATCCCCAAGTCTCCTTAACTTAAACTGCCCAGGCTGAGCTTGAACTTACTTACAATCCTTCTGCCTCAGCCTCACAAAGTGAGGCTGCACCACCACACCTGGATCAAAATTCTACTTGACATTGCTTAACAACTCAAATTCCATCAAACACCCATGGAAATGCTTTTAAAAGCTATTGATATAGGCAGCATTTTCCTTTCTCTATTGAAATCTTCCAGTTCCAAAGATGAGAGTATACCTGCGCTGACCTAGTGAGTTTCACAAGCTTTATCCACTTTGAAAATGGACACATCAACTTTACTGCATTTGAAAAAGTATGAAAAAGTTAGACGCAAACCAATTAACAGTGGATTTCCTCTTAAAGAAAGCCTTGGCAGATTTCTAGCATATGGAGATACTTCTCTACTTCTTTTGCTGAGACCCTACTGGAGAAGGTGAGCATGCTAGGCCCTGCCACACACTGTGAGAGATGTTTCTAGACAGGAAGGTGGTGCAGAAGCTGGGTCCATGGCAGGTTTGCTGAGTTCGGACTTCAGCTCCATGCTTGAGCCACAGCTGCAGCTCCTCACTGCACTGCCAATCTCTAAGAGACTTGCAGCTCTAAAATTCTAAGACGTTAACTCTGAGATAACCGCAAAAGAAAACAAGAGAACAAACATGGACAACAAGGAAAAGGAATTGGAAAAGCTTAAACCAAGCCTGGAGCCCAGCCGGAGACAGGAAACAAGTGAGCGCCCATTTCATTCATTCTCATTTCTCTTTTCTCTCTCTCTCTCTCTCTCTCTCTCTCTCTCTCTCTCTCTCTCTCTCTCTCTCTCTCTCTCTTCTTTCTTTCCTCTCTCCCCCATCTCTCCCTCCTTTAATTGT
>NW_004956491.1:0-938 GCF_000276665.1 Chinchilla lanigera
AGGTCCTCTAGGCAACATAGAGCTGACCTCAGGACTTCAGATTGCCTCCTAGGGACGTCTCATGTCACGCTTTCCACACTTGATTGTTTAACTATCTCCTCATTGTTTCCATAGCTCTTTCTCCATCCCAGCCCATCAAAGGGAGGGTGATATGTTATTCATCTCTGAAGACAGTACCAATACAAAGATCCCCACATGCTAGGTCCTGCATAATGACCCACTGAAATGGCCCATTCGCTCCACACACATCCACTAAGCACCCACTAAGTGTCAAGCGTGTTTTAGCTGCAGTGATACACCGTTGAGTGAAACAGCATAGTCCTTGGTGTAAGCAAGCATGATTATTCTAATGCTGGTGGAGACAACAGTAAGGAAATGAATAAGTCCAGAAGGAAGTGGTGGCTATAAGCGCTAGAAAAAAAAAAAATCAGAACAGGGCAAAGAAATACACTGTGGCAAGTGCAGCAAAGGCCAATGGCAATCTCTTAAAGAAGACAGTGTTTGAACAAAGGCTTGAATGAATTAAGTGACTGAGCCCCCACAGATAAGTCAGTCACAGCACATCAAGCAGAGGAAACAGCATGTGCAAAGGTCCTGAGGTCAGAGCACAAGTTGCATGCTGGAGGAGCAGCAGAGGCCAATATTCCTGGAGTGGAGTAAAGGAGCCTGAGGATAGTAGCAGGTGAGGTCAAGATAGCAGCATTCAGTAGGTCTTGGCAAAGCTTGAAAATTATGGTAAGAACTCTAGATTTTACTGTGAGAGAACTAGAAGTCATTAGAGGTTTGGGTCAAAGATGGACATGCTCAGACGTGATAGATCAGCTCCTCCACTGCAGTTGATCCTGAGAGGGCAGGAGAAAGGTGGTGGAGGAGATGGGGTCAGAGCAGGCTTGAGAGATAAGTCAGGCAAACTGCAATGGGCACCAGTGCATGAATTC
>NW_004956491.1:3364-4130 GCF_000276665.1 Chinchilla lanigera
CAAGCATTAATGTGGCTTCTACTGGATGTCAGGCACAGTCCTGGACTCTTCACTGGGTCTGTGTTGCTGAGGAGCTCTCCACCCTTTATCTATTCGTTCATTCATCTATAACCCTTTCAGGTAGATGTTATTGGTAGCCCATTTTACAGCAAAGAAAATGGAGGCTTTGCAAGGTGAGACAACTGCCCCTCAAACTCTGGCTTGTACACAGGGGCATTAGCCAGAACCCTGGCTCTTAGCTGCAAACCTTTATTCCATCCTCCTTCATGGACAATCTGACCTCAACTCCATATTTCCGAAGAAGAATATGGGAATAAAGGAGGATGCTGGGCCCATTTCTAGATTTACTTTCTATTTTCTGCCTGTACCACTGTGGTTCAAATCCCCCACCATCCAGCTCTCCCCCTGGTGACAGTATTTGTAAAGTGCATTGGCTTCGGATGGCAAGGTGCCCTAGAGCCCAGAGCACCGTCACGTAGGTGTCTGCGCTCGCAGTGTGAGGGATAAGGGTGTCAGCTGTGATTGGGTGAACGGGCTCTGCCCCTTCCTGGCTACGTGACCTTGGGTGGGAGTCCCTTTCCCTCTCTGGGCTTCATCTGTAAAATGGGGATGATACCCAAAATGTCTACCTCAGTGGGTTGCTGAGAGAATGAAATGTGCTCCTAGCAAGCTCCTAAATCTACCGGTGACTGTAACTGCCCTGGAAGTTCCCGTTCAAAGTTGTGGAAGTGGGGGCTGGGCTAATTCCAGGACCTCTTTCAGAAGT
>NW_004956492.1:0-4147 GCF_000276665.1 Chinchilla lanigera
AGGCAGGCACTTGTGCCGCTGAGCTAAATCCCCAGCCCCTTTTTTTTTCTTTTTGGTACTGGGAACCGAACTCAAGGCCTCATGCTTGTCAGGCAGGTGCTGTGCCACTGAGCTATATCCCTGGCCCTATCTTTTTCTTTGTACTTTGCCTCACTCAAATGACAGTAACCATACAGTATTTAAGTTTGTGTATCTGGCTTATTTCACTCAAAATTACATTTTCCACATGCATCCATTTTCCTACAAGTGTCTCAAATGTGTCATTCTTTATAGCAGAGTAGTATTCTATTATATATAGATACCACATTTTATTTATCCAATCATCTGTTGGCAGGTATACGGGCTGCTTCCAGGTTTTAGCTATTAGGAATTATGCTGCTATTAACATTGGTATGCATTAGCACTGTACTGTGATGACTTAAGCTTTCTGGGGAAGATATCTACCAGGGGAATAGCTGGGTCATATCAAATGTTTAATTTCAGTTCTGAGAAATCTCCATACTGATTTCCATAATAGTTGTACTAGTTTGCATTCCCACTAATAAAACAGGATTCCTTTTTTGCCACAGCTACATCAGCATTTGTTACTGTTTGATTTCCTAATGATTGCCATTCTTTCCAGAGTAATAGAATCTTAACATTGTTTTAATTTGCATTTCTCTAGTGGCCAGAGATGTTGAACATTTTTTCATTTATTTGTTGACCGTTTGTGTTTCTTCATCTGTGAAGCATCTGTTCATTTCTGACCAATTTCTCGACCAGGTCTTTCATTTTAGGTTGTTTAATTTTTTTGAGTTCTTTATGTATTCTAGATATTAGTCCTCTGAGGAGCAGCTGGCAAAAGTTTTTTCCCATTCTGTAGGTTGTTTCTTCACTGATTGATTCTTTCACTGAACAGAAGCTTTTTAGTCTGATATAATCCCATTTGTTGATGCTTGCTGCTATTTCTTGTGCAACTGAAGTTCTGTTAAGGAATTCTTTTCCTACCTGTCTTCAAGAGTTTTACCCATTTTATCTTTCAGAAGGTTTAATGTTTCTGTTTTAAGGTTTAGAGCTTTGATCCACTTTTATTTTAATTTAGTATATGGTGAGAGATAAGGGTCCAGTGTCCTTCTTCTGAAAACAGATAACCAGTATTTTCAACACCACTTGTCAAATAGGCTATCTTTCCTCCAATATGTTTTGGGCCCTTGTAAAAAAATCAAATAGTTGAATATGTCTAGGGAGGTTTCTGTATGTTCAGTTCTGTTCCACTGATCCTTGTGTCTGTTTTTGTTTGCTTGTTTGTTTGATTCCAGTACCATGCCATTTTTATCACTATTTCTTTGTAGTATAGCTTGAGTCTGGTATTGCTATGCCACCTGCTTTGCTCTTACTACCCAAAATTACTTTTGCTACTCTGGGTCTCTTCTGGCTCCATATGAATTTTAAGATTGTTTTCTCTAGATCTATAAAAGATGCTGCTGCTATTTTGACTGGGATTGCACTGAATCTGTGTAACTGTTTTGGAAGTATGGCCATTTTGATAATATTGGTGCTGTCTATCCAGAAGCAGGGGACATCTTTCCATTTTCTGATGTCCTCTTCAATTCCCTTCTTAAGAATATTGTAGTTTTCTTTGTAGAGGTCTTTCACTTCTTTAGTTAGGTGGCTTCCTAGATATTGCATTTTTGTTGGTGCTACTGTGAATGGTATTATTTTCATAATTTCCTTCTCATTCTGTTCACTGTTGGTGTACACAAATGCTAATGATTTTTGTGTGTTGATTTTGTATCCTGTTATTTTGTTGAAGTTGGTTGTTAATTCTAAGAGTTTTTGTGGAGTTGTTTGGGTTTTCTATGTAGAGTATCATGTCACCTACAAATAATGAGTTCTTCCTTTCTATATGTACACCTTTTATTTCTTTCTCTTGCTGAATTGATCTGGCTAATATTTCAAGTACTATGTTGAATAGGTGATAGTGGACATCCTTGTCTTGTTCCCAAACGTAGGGGGAATGCATTTAGTTTTTCCCCATTTAGTATGATGCTATTGGTTTGTCATAAATAGCCTTTATCATATTGAGGTCTGTCCTTCTGTACCTGTTATCCTCAGGGGTGTTATCATGAAGAGGTGTTAGATTTTGTAAAAATCCTTTTCTGTGTCTATTGATATGATCAGGTGATTTTTTTTTACTTTGTTCCTGTTTATGTGATATATTACATTTATTGACTTATAAACCATCCTTGCTTTTCTTTTCTTTTTTGAGACATGGTCTCACTCTGTAGTGAAGGCTAGCCTTGAACTCACTAGGTAGCCCAGGCCAGCCTCGATTCACAGCAGTCCTCCTGCCTTCGCCTCTTGAGTGCTGGAATTGCAGGCATATGCCACCATACCTAGCACTATATTTCAAATTTTCAATCTCTTTGTTTTTCCTGCAGTGCTAGCGATTTGTCTTAGTTATTTTTCTAATTGCTGAGACAAAATACCTGACACCCAAAGTTAAAAAAGGAAAGATTTATTTCAGCTCACAGTTTGTAGAGATTTCAGTTCATAGTTGGCTGACTCCAAGGCAGGGTGGCATGGCAGAGGGGCAGTGCAGAGGAGAAACAGTTCTTGGCAGGCAGAAGGCAGGGAAGCAGCAGCAAGCAACTATAGTAGCTCTCCTTCTATCCCTTATATTATATCCAGGCTACATGCCCTTAGGGCAGGTAGCACCCACCCCCCAGGTTGGGCCTTCCCATTAGCCACACCCAGAACTATGCCAAATCAATCAGTGAGCTAATTTTAGTGATCACACATCCTTAACCCCGGCATCAAACACTCTAGAGCCATCCACCTATGACTGCATGAGGCTTTGGGGGGACATCTAAACACAAGCCATGACAGAATCAAACCCAGACCCTCACAAATGCTAGACTGCACTCTACCAGTGAGCTACAGATCCAGCCCAAATTTTTCAATTTTTTTTTTTGTTTTTTGAGAGAGAATCTTGCTACGTAGTTCGAGCTACCCTTAAACACATAATTCTGCCTCTTTGGGATAACAGTTGGGTGCCATGATACCCAACTATATTTTTCAATGTTTATAATGTTTGGATTTTGTCTCTATATTCCAGGATTACAAACATATTCTTTATTTTTCCCATATGTTTACAGCTTTGAATTATAAAAATTTTTATGAATAAGATATACTGTTTTCCACACTCATTTGCTAATTTTTTCAATGATGTTTATTGAATCAGTGTGAATAATTTTTTACTCCTCAGGATTTGAAGTGACATCAACTTAAGATAGCTCTTACCTGTTTGGGTAAAATTCATGCGTGGATATTAGTTTCAGTGGGGAAGTAGAACCCCACTGAGTGGTTTGGAAGGAGTTAAGTGTAGGGATTAGCTTTTAACTGGCTGTGGGAGCGCAGGTGGGGAGCTGTCACCCTGGACCTCTGCACCCACACTGGCTGACTCTACACACAGGAGGGCTGACAGCCAGGGGGAAAGTTAAGCATGAAGCAGGGCACAGTAAAGACAAATCAGGACATTCATCTCTGAGCCTGCAGCCTCAATGCCGCGGGTGACCTGCAGGGGGAGCTGGTGCTCTTCTCTCCGGGCTGCACCTGAGTGAGCCTGACTTGGGACTCAGGAGCAGCTATACCAGATCTAGTGGGGGTTGGGGGTGACTCCCCGTCTAAAACACAATTTAAAAATTAAAAATAATGAAAGAAAATACAGGACTGAAAAAGGATATTCCAGGCCAATATTTGTCGGAAGCTGGAACAGTGATGAGATAGAAGAGTCTTAAAGCAACTAAAGGAAAGTATTGCTTCCACCCTCCTACGTGCTGCATTCAGCCCTAGAACCCCCTTCCCCTCCTTTCTGTGCTTGCTGCTCCCCAGGGGCTGTCCACACTGTCACCCTGGGAGTTACACCTGCCTTTCTCCTGGTTTGGACCTTAAGTTTCTCTCTTCCGCAGCTTACATTCTTCAGTAGCCTCATCAGGTTAAAAGTCTCAGCGTGCCCATCCCTTGAGTCACAGAGTCCAAAGGCCACCAATCGCCCTCTCAGCCCAGAGCACAGTCATCATTCTGGAATCTCCCTTCAGCACTGTGCTGAGGACTTGCAACACTGTGCTGTTCCTTTCCTTTTTTTTTTTTTTTTTTTTTTTTTTTT
>NW_004956493.1:0-1744 GCF_000276665.1 Chinchilla lanigera
TTCTCCCTTGTTTGTCTGATTGGCTGTCCCTTTCCTGTCTGGATGGACATCGTCTCGTTTTGTTTTGTATTTTGTGGTTATTTTTGTTTGAGGTTTATTTCTTTTCCCCTCTCCTCTCCTTCTCTGGTCTCTGTTTTTTCTCTTCTTTTCTTTTCTTTTTCCTTCTCCTCCTTCTTCCTTCTTCTTTACACTGCTTAGGTTTCTTACCTTTCCTTTTCATTTTCTTCTATTGATCTGCTTTCCGTCTTTCCTCAACTACTTCTTGAATTTAAACCTTCAAGTGAATAAACATTCTCTCCTCCCTTTCTGATTACTCCTTTACATTCTGTTTCAATCTTTCCCTCCTGTGTCCTCCAGTTTCCCAAAACTCGGGTGATCGTCTTTGATCTCCAGCCTTGACTCTACTATATTTGACCCCATTAATCACTTTATCCTGTCCCCTACCCATTTTAACGCTCCCTATCCCCCGCAGAAGGGTAAAATCACTCCACTAAGGAGAAAACTGCTACATACAAGTATATAGTACATGTTTGATTTTGTTATATAACTTTAGAGCTTGCTCCTGTGGTTGGAGGTAGCAGGTCAATGGTTACCACAGTTTGTCAGTAGTTAAGCTGTACTATTGTTATTACTAACTATACTACTTTTGCCAGGATGTCACACACGTTATAACCAGTCTTTCTCCCCTGTATGACACCATTGTGAGTGTATGGGGTCATAATCACCACCACAGCCCAGTACCGAAAGATTGGGCTGAGCCAAATAGTAACTTTGCATCCTTTACATAATGGGAAGGCAGGTTCTTGGGATAGCTATAAAGAACCATCTACATCTAGAGGACATCCCTGAAGAACATACATCTCCTATGGAAGTCTCAATA
Source organism: Chinchilla lanigera (assembly GCF_000276665.1). Taxonomy (NCBI): domain Eukaryota; kingdom Metazoa; phylum Chordata; class Mammalia; order Rodentia; family Chinchillidae; genus Chinchilla; species Chinchilla lanigera. The sequence continues at coordinate 881 of NW_004956493.1, forward strand.
CTAGTGATGAAACTATCTATCAAAAGAAATTGGCAAGCATCAACATAGAACACAAAATAAAATAAAAAAGAGAAAATAGAAAATGATAAGACACAGAAACAAAGTGGAAACCCAGGCCCCCAGCCCACCCAAGACATGCACAAAACACAATGAGATAGGTGAAACTGGAAACCAAACACTGCAACATTCTGAAATGACAGCAACAGAGGTGAAAAAGCAAGTGAAAAATGCTATAGAGAAAGTAATCTCTCAGGTACAAAAAGATGGTTCTTAAAATCAAAGATATTAGAGAAGACACAGATAAAAGAATAGATGAGCTTAGAAAAATGATGGAAACAAAAAATGTCCAATATAGGAAAGAAATGGAATCCATGAAACAGATCCAAATAGAAATCTAAGAGATTAAGACCTCCACTGAAAGAATATGCAACAGATTGAACAAAGGAGAGGATAGAATATCAGGTTTTTTGTTTTGGGGGGTTTTTTTGTAGTTTTTTTAGTTTTTCTTCCGGTACCAGGAATTGAACTCACAACCTTGCATTTGCCAGGCAGGTGCTTTGCTGCTGAGCTAAATCCCTAGCCCCCGAATATCAGGTTTTAAAGACAGAATTGCAGCTAGTGATCATGAAAAGAAAGATATCTTAAAAATAGCAAGGGACCAGGAAAAAAATCAATCCAACAGCTACAAGATGAAGCAAAGAATAATAACATAAATTGGTTGGGGTCAATGAGAAAGCTGGACACAGCATAAATGCCATAAAAAAAATACTCTTCACAGAAATAATGTCAAAAAAATTCCCAAGTGAGGATAAAGAATTTGACATGGAAACAAATGAAGCACATAGAATTCCAAAAAAGCCATGA
>NW_004956493.1:2629-4049 GCF_000276665.1 Chinchilla lanigera
AGAGATAGATCAACTAGACAAAAAATCAGCAAAGAAACATCAGAACTGAATGAAACCTGTGAACAAATGGACTTAGTAGACCTCTACAGAGTGCTCCACCAACATCATTAGAATACACATTCTTCTCAGCTGCACATGGGACATTCTCTAAAATAGACCACATACTAGCCCACATGCTTAAGTAGATGCAAATGAATTGAAATTATCCCATGCATATTATCTGACCATAGTGCAATGAAATTGGAAATTAATGGCAGAAGAAACCTTAGAAACTCAACAAACACATGCAAATTAAATAACACCCTCCTAAACAATCAATGGGTCACAGATGAAATTAAAGAAGAAATTAAACAATATCTACAACTAAACAAGAGTGCAGATACATAATACTGGAACTTATGAGACACAATAGAAGCAGTCCAGAGAGAGACATTTATAGCAGTGAATACTCACATCAGGAAAACAGGATGAGAACAAATAAACAACCTAATGTTTCACCTCAAGCTTCTAGAAAAAGAAGAGCAAGACAAGCCCAAAGCCCATACATGGGAAGAAATTATAATGATCAGAGCAGAAATGAATGCAATTGAGATGAAGAAAACAATACAAAGAATTAATGAATCAAAGAGTTAGTTCCTTGAAAGAGTAAAATTGATAAACTCTTAGCCAACCCTATCAAAAAAGAAAGAAAAGACTCAAATTCATGCATTGAAGAATGAAAAAGGTGAAATAAATACAGATCCTGTGAACATTCAGAAGATATTCAATACCTACTTCGAAAATCTTTACTCTCATAGGTTGGAAAGCACAGAAGAAATGGACAGATTCCTAAATATGTATGAATTATCAAAGTTGAGTCAAGAAGGTATAAAAATTCTGAATAACCCAAAATCAATAAATGAGATTGAAAATTTAATTTTAAAACGTGCCAACAAAGAAAAGCACAGGTCCTGATGGATTCACAGCTAAAATCTACAAGAAATTTAGAGAAGATTTAATGCCAATACCACTCAAACCTTTAATGAAATTGAAAGGGAAGGAATTCTCCCTAACTCATTCCTGGAGGCAAGTGTTACCCTGATACCAAAACCAGAGAAAGATCCAATCAAAAAAAGAGAACTACAGGCCAATCTCCCTAATGAACATAGATACAGAATCCTCAGTAAAATACTAGGAAACAGAACACAGCAAATCATCAAGAAGATTATACACCATGGCCAAGTGGAATACATCCCAGAAATGCAGGGATGGTTCAACATAAGCAAATCAATAAATGTAATATACCGTATCAACAGAGTCAAAGACAAAAATCACATGATCATCTCAATAGATGGAGAAAAAGCTTTTGACAAAGTCCAACACTCATTCATGATTTAAAAATCCCTACAGAAAATCAGAACAAATGTTCTTTACCTCAATC
>NW_004956494.1:0-4117 GCF_000276665.1 Chinchilla lanigera
GAAAGCAGGTAAAGTGCTCTGTAGTGAATTCTTGGTAACTGCTCCCCAGGCTCTTCCTGTTCCTCTATTCTAGCTCAGGGCTGCCTCAAAGCCATATTCCTATCACATCATCTATCCCCACATCAGTGCTAAGAATTTGGCTGTATGATCGGTTCCTGTAGGGACTCCCCGGGCAATGCAGTCAGCATGAGACTGGCATAAACACATGGAAACTCGCTGGCTTTGCATATTAAAACAAAGACTGGCCACTTCAGTGAGCAAAGGGAGACAGCAACTCATAGCTAATACCTGCTACTTTATAACATTCCTTTTTTATGCTGGGTAAAACCATCATAAAAAGGATGACTGGACTAGTGACCCACAGTTTATCTAAGATTCTGTTTTTTAATGCTTTTCCCGTACTTGTTTCATGAGTTTCATTCCACATAAAGAAATAGCCAATTGGGTGTGATGGTGCATGCCCATATCCCAGCACTCTGGGAGGCTGAGGCAGGTTGATCACAGCCTGAGCAAGTCAGTAATTTAGAGAGACCCTATTTTAAAATGAAAAAGGTATGGGATCTGGATATGTAGGTCAGGGTGAAGATCCTGGTCTTAATCACCAGTTCAGCAGGAAGGAATGAAAAAAAAGAGGGGGGAATGGAGCGAGGGAGGGAGGGAGGAAAAGAGGGAGAGAGATAGGGAATGAGGAAAGGATGGAGGGAAGAAAGGAGAGGGAAGAAGAGAAAGAAAGAAAGAAAGAAAGAAAGAAAGAAAGAAAGAAAGAAAGAAAGAAAGAAAGAAAGAATTTTCTTTTTATCAAAGTAAAAACAAAAGTCCATTTAATAATTCATTTTTAAAGTTAATATTTCTGGCCATTTATCCCTTTGGATACTCCAAACAAAATTTTCATCCTAGAACACTGAAAAATACTAAATAAAAAATGCTGAAAATAAAAATATAAATACACCGATTAGTTTCACTGGTCTTTAAAATTCAGTGAAAACAAATTGTCTTTTCTGAAAAGCAACAGCTGAATGGTGCCTTGATAATTAATTAGATCTTCAAAATTATTTACTGCTTCTGTGACTACCCTGAGCTGCAAATTTCTCCATCATGGACAAATGTATAGTTTAACTCTTAAAAAAATCTTTAAATTGTGACTCTCTTAGTCATGAAATAATGTATGACTTTTCACTCAGTTTTTTGTAACCTATCAACCTCACAAGATCTCATTAACTACACTGAGATTAAACTGTCCCATGCAAGAACCCAAAAAACATTATTCAATGCACTTTTCTTCCCTTTGGACAAGATCATGTTAAGAAAATTTTTTCAAGGGGCTGGGGATTTAGCTCAGCGGCAAAAGCGCTTACCTGGCAAGCGCAAGGTCGTGAGTTCGGTTCCCGGTACCAGAGAAAAACCAAAAAAAAAAAAAAAGAGCATTTTTTTCAACTCCAACAACCTTAAAAAACACAGTATCCAAAAAGTAACTATTAAGATATACATTACCGCAAATAAAATCAGATTTTAATGTTTCATCAGATTTTTAAAGCAAATATGTAAGTGGAGCAATATAACAACTAAACATGGCTTTATAAAAGTATTATTAGACTGGAATTGAACTGTATATCCTCATGGAACATATATAAATCTGTATCTCCAATATCTGTTAAATGAGAAGGCTAGATTAAATTATTAATAAAGTCCAATCAGATCAAATCATTTACAATTATTCTGAAAATGAAAAATAAGTCTTGGAATAGTATAAGTCAAATGGAAAAAGGATAAGGAAGAAAAAAATATGAATTAAATATTCAACCAAATAGATTTAAAATACCTGTTCTGTAAAAGACATGGAAAAACCATGGAATTTTACTCTTCCATTAAAAATTCAGACACTGATAAAGAATTCTATCTTCTTTTACAAATATTGTTTCTTTCCTTTTATTTTAAAGAAAAAAATAAAAACAATGAAACAAAATTTCAAAACAACATAATAACCAGTGACATAGCTCACTGGCATAGCACCTTCCTGGCAAGCAAAAGTCCTGAGTTTGATTCCCTGTACCAAATAAATAAATAAATAAATAAACATAATAGGGGAGTAACAATGGTTAATACATTGCATATTATTATCTTCAAAATAGTTGCTCAGAATACAAGATATAGGCATGAAAAACTGTCCAAACAATATTAGCACAAAACTTTCTTTTCAGTGAAATAAGAGAAATTAGTAATATAGCTACCTTAACTATCTTGTTAACTATCATGTATATATATATTTTTTCATTTCCCTTTCTTCTTTTCTCCTGTCCTCCATCCCAGTTTCTCTTTGCTTTTGAACAGTTTCTTCCCATTTTATAATATCTATTACACATTTTGAATCTTATTTACTCTTTCAGTTTCTCACACTAGAAAAATAATATTGCTTCTTTCTTAAGAAAATATTTTTCTGCCCCATGTTTTCCTCAAGGCAATTTTAACATCCTTATTTCTCAGACTGTAGATTAATGGATTTAACATAGGCTCCACAATAGTATAGAACAAAGAAGACACTTTTCCTTTGCCAAGGGGCAAGACGGATGGTGGTTTCAGATACACGAAAGCCCCAGAACCAAAGAAAAGAGAAACTACAATCATGTGGGAGCTGTACGTGCTGAAAGCTTTGGATCTACCCTCTGTGGAACGAATGTGAAGAATGCTAGACAGGATGAGGGCATACGAAATGAAGATGGTGACAATGGGTATTCCAATGTCAATGGCCACAACCATAAAGACCACCAACTGATTTGCGTAAGTGCTATTACAGGACAGCTCAAGGATGGGAAAGATATCACACATGAAATGATTGATAAGGTTGTCAGAGCAGAAGGTTAGACTCATTATACTGCCTGTGTGGACTGCAGCTCCAGCAAACCCCATCCCATAGACACCTAACAAGAGGAGTGAACACACCTGGGGAGACATGGTGATTGTGTACACCAGTGGGATACAGATCGCAACATAGCGATCATATGCCATTGCTGAAAGGATGAAGGACTCAGAAATGACAAAGAAGCAGAAGAAAAAGAGCTGAGTCATGCACCCAGCATGCAAGATGATGTTCTTCTTGGAGATAAAACTCATCAGCATTTTGGGGGTGATGGTAGTGGAGTAAGATAAATCTATTAGGGAGAGGTTGAAGAGGAAGAAGTACATGGGGGTGTGCAGGTGAGAGTTCAGTGCTATTAGGATAATCAAGCCCAGGTTCCCCAGAACTGTGATCAGGTAAAAATCTAGAAACAGGAAGAGGGGCATCTGCAGCTCTGGCTGGTCTGTTAAGCCCGCGAGGATGAACTCTGTCACAGAAGAGTTCTTGGACACCATTTTCTCTTGAGCGTTTTCTGTAAGATGAAGAAAAGAGAACAATTTGCAAACAAAGAAATATCATAATATCCCTTTTCTCTCTCTCCACTCTTCTTAAAAGGGAACCCATAAAGAGAGATTGGATACTGTTAGAAAGACCTCCTATTTACCATGGGTAGTAGCAGACTATCAAGAAACTTTAACTTTCAGAATACCATGTGAGGCAAAAGTTACCATGGCTCTGGATCAGTGTTGTAAAAAACTGAAGTTATGTTTTTGTTGTGGTTTTGTTAATTCAGCACTTTTATTTTATGTTTTACTTGATTTTATTTTAACAAATACAGAGGTTGTATTTTTCAAAATCTCTTAGCTGAAGAGGCTGTATATTTAATATTGTTTAAACTAAAATTTATTTAAGGTGCTCTGTCAGCGGCTATGCTCTGTAAAAGGCCCTGTTCTAAGAGGTATGGCAATATTATTATCTCATTTTACAGATGAGACAACTGACATTAAGAACTGAAGCCAAAGTCACAAAGTACTGAACTTTACATTGAAGAATTTTGGCAATCTCAGTCTTAGAGTCTGTACTTGTAACCCCCCATGTTACATCACAGGCCATGGTCAGGCAGGCACTCACCTTCCTTACTTAGAGCTATAGTAATATTCCCTACTGTCTCCTGTCCAGTTTTCCTGGGAAGAACAAAGACCTGGAAAAGAAGAGACAGTAGACTTGAGCCCAGAGCCCTGTCCTCCCAGCCTGCATGAAAGGATCAGAAATTCTAATTTATCT
>NW_004956495.1:0-4075 GCF_000276665.1 Chinchilla lanigera
TACCAACAAAATCTGATTTTAAAAGTTTGGATATTGTATTTGTAAAGGCTTTTCTGTAACTATTTAGATGATGTTATGATTTTTGTCCTTGCTTCTGTTTATGTGATATAATTATTAATTTGTGTATGTTAACCCATTCTTGTAAACATACACAATTTAATAAATACATGCTTGGGATAAGCCTATTTGGTCCAAATGTATGTTTTTGATGTCTTTCCATTTTGTTTGCTGGTATTTTGTTGGGAGTTTTGCATCACTGTTCATGATAGAGATTGGCCAATAGTTTTCTTTTTGGCTAGCTCCTTGGCTGGATGTTGAAATCAGAGTAATAGTAGTTTCTAGAAATGACTTTGAAAGTCTTCCTTCTCTTGCAACTTCATCAGAGAGCTTGAAGGTATTAACTTTAGATCCTCACTGGCATTCTTATACAAATTGACAGTGACTCCATGGAATGCTGGGGTTGTCTTACTTGACAGTTTTTATTAATGTTTCAATTTCTTCGCCTGTTATTGGATTAATTAGTGTTCGAATATCTTTCTGATTTAGTTTTAGTAATTCATATGTATCCAGAAATGTATTTCTTGTGAATTCTTCAAAGTATTGGAGTACAGGCTTTCAAAGCAGTTACTAATAATCTTGTGATTTCAGGTAGTGTCTGTTGTGATTTAGCCTTTTTCATTTGTAATTGCACTAAGTTGGGTATTTTCTTTTTTAAAAAAATAGACTGGCTAAAGGGCTGTGTACTTTATTTATTTTTTTCCAAGTACCTGTTCTTCAATCTATTGATTTTTGTATTTTCACTTAGTTTGTCTTTCATTAATTTCTGCTGTGATATTTATAATTTCCTTCTTTTTAGCTTTGGATTTGGCTTATTCTTTATTTATTTTAGCTTACCTTTTCTGAAGTGGTGATTCACAGAAATAAAATTTTTTGTACAACTGTGTTTATCATGTCCCACATATTCTAGTGTGTTGCACTTGCATGATCATTTGATTCTAGGAAATGGCTCATTTCTTCCTTGATTTTTTGTCACCCATTGGTTATGCAGGAGTGTATTATTTTCTATCTGTTTGCATAATTTCTGTGATCTCTTTTACCATTGATTTCAAGATTCATTGCACTATTATCTGATAATATGTATGGGATAATGTTGATTTTTCACATTTTTGAAAGATTTTTTTCTGCTCCAACCAACCACAACCAAAATAAATCAGCACCCAGATATATAATAGTCAAGTTCCCAGATCTCCAGCAAAAAAAAAAGCCAGAATATTAAAAGCTGCTGGAGAAAAGAAACAGATTACCTATAAAGGAAAGCTCATCAGAATCAAGGCAGACTTCTCTGCACAAACCATCTAATCGAGAAGAACTTGGAAAGAAGTATTACAGGTCTTGAGACAAAACAGCTTCCAACCAAGAATGATGTACCCTGTCAAACTATCCTTAAAATTCAATGGAGAAATAAAATATTTCCACAATAAAGAACAATTGAAGTACTTCATGAATGCGAAACCAGCATTACAAAGAGTACTAAAAGGTATTCTAGACAGAGAAAATCTGACTGCAATTTCAAGACAACAGTAGAAAGGAAACTTCAAGAGCAAGTAAGTAAACAGGTAGAAAAAGTAGGAAACCAACACAAGTAAATAAGATGACAGTGATAAATCAACACATATTGGTTATAACTATAAATGTAAATGGCTTCAATTCTCCAGTCAAAAGAAACAGACTGGCAGAGTGGATTAAAAAACAAAATCCAATGATATGTTATATACAGGAAACACATTTCACTCAAAGGGAAATCCAGAGACTAAAAGTCAAAGGATGGAAAACAATGTTCCATGCAACAGGAACCCAAAAAAAAGCAGGTGTAGCTATTCTGTTTGCAGACAAAGTAAACTTCAAACTGACAACAATCAAAAGAGATAAAGAAGGTCACTCCATACTAGTCAGGGGAAAACTGCAAGAGGATGAGATACCAATCATAAACATGTATGCCCCAAATATCAGAGCTCCAAATTATATAAGACAAATCTTAACAGGCATGAAAACTCATATAATTAATAACACTATTGTAACAGGGGACCGCAACACCTCATTGACACAAAGAGATAGGTCAACTGCACAAAAAATCAGCAAGAAAATAACAGATCTGAACCAAAGCTGCGAACAAATGGACTTGGTAGATGTATGCAGTGCTCTACCCCACAACATCAGAATACACATTTTTCTCAGCTGCACATGGGTCTTTCTCTAAAGTAGACCACATTCTAGCCCATAGAGCATACCTACCGAAATTCAACAGAATTGAATTTATCTCATGCATATTATCTGACCACACTGCAATGAATTTGGAAATTAATGACAAGAGGAATTCCATAAACTCCATAAACACTTGGAAATTAAATAACAACTTCCTGAACAACTAATGGGTCACAGAAAAAATTAAGAAGGAAATTAAAAAATACCTAGAAACAAATGAAAACATAAATAAAACTTACAGAAATCTGTGGGATGCAATGAAAGCGGTCCTCAGAGGGAAATTTACAGTGATGAAGTCACACAAAGGGAAAACAGAAAGACAACCAATAAATAGCCTAATGCTGCATCTTAAACTTTTGGAAAAAGAACAAGTCAGGCCCAAAGCCCAAAGAAGGGAGGAAATTATAACGTTAGGGCAGAAATTAATGCAACTGAGACAAAGAAAACCCTCCAAAAAATAAATGAATCAAAAAGTTGGTTCTTTGAAAGAATAAATAAAATTGATAAATCCCTATCCAACTTTATCAAGAAAGGGAAGGAAAGAATTCAGATTCATGCAATAAGGAATGAAAAGTATGAAATTACTACAGATTCCACAGAAATTCAGATGATTAATATCTACTTTGAAAATCTTTACTCCTATAGGATAGAAAAATCAGAAGAAATGGACAGATTCCTACATATGTGTGAATTACCAAGTTTGAGTCAAGAATATGTAAAATTCCTGAAAAACCCAATATCAATTAATGAGATTGAAACCATGATTAAAAGCCTACTGACAAAGAGAAGCCCAGGCCTTGATGGATTCACAGCAGAATTTTACAAGCAATTCAGAGAAGGTTTAATACCAACTCTCAACAAACTCTTCAATGAAATTGAAAAGGAAGCAATTCTCCCTTACTCATTTCTGGAGGCAAGCATCATACTGATACCAAAGTCAGAGAAAGACCCAACCAAGAAAGAGAACTACAGACCAATCTCCTTAATGAATATAGATGCAAAGATACTCAATAAAATTCTAGCATAGAGAATGCAGCAAATCATGAAAAAAATCATACATCACTACCAAGTTGGATTCATTCCAGGAATGCAAGGATGGTTCAATATTTGCAAATCTATAAACATTATATGCCATATCAATGGAGCCAAAGACAAAACCCATATGATCACCTCATTAGATGCAGAGAAAGCATTTGACAAGGTCCAATATGGATTCTTGATAAAAGCTCTACAGAAAATAGGAATAGATGGTCTTTACTTTACTCTGATCAAAGCTATCTATGATAATCCAACAGCTAACATCATCCTAAATGAACAAAAACTGAAAGCTTTTACTTTAAAATTGGGAACAAGACAAGGATGTCTGCTGTCACCACTCCTGTTCAATATAGTTCTGGAACCATTATCCAGAGCAATTAGACAAGAGACAGAAATAAAAAGAATAAGAATAGGAAAGGCAGAAGTAGAACTATCACTATTTGCAGATGACATGATACTTTACATGGAAGACCCCAAAAACTCCACAAGAAGACTCCTTGAGTTAATCAACAAATTCAGCAGTGTAGCTGGATACAAATTCAACATACAAAGATCAATAGCATTCCTATGCACAAACAACAAACAGACTGAGAGAGAAATTAAGGAAATCATACCTTTCACAATAACATCCAAGAAACTGAAATATTTAGGAATCAATCTAACAAAAGAAGTAAAAGATCTATTCAATGAAAACTGCAGTACTTTGAAAAAAGAGATCAAGGAAGATTTCAGTAAATGGAAAAATATTCCTTGCTCGTGTATAGGAAGAACCAAC
>NW_004956496.1:0-1650 GCF_000276665.1 Chinchilla lanigera
CAGGGTAGATGCTGGTTCACCCAAAGTTTTGAGGGTTTCTGGGGAAAGGAAATGCCAAAACAGGCAGCCCAGGAGGCCATAATAAATGCCTGTAGAGGAGACACTTTAGATGAGGAGCCCAGGTTCACTAATCACAGCAGGAAAGAGATAAAGGGCAGAGTCATGAGCCCTGTCAAGCCACCTGGGTTAGCTCTGATAGAAGACATGGCACTCAGCCTTTGGTCAGTTTACTAGTCTGTGTACTGTTGGTTAGAAATAAACCTTCACACCAGGTGTGGTAGCGCACACCTGTAATCCCAGCACTCAGGAGGCTGGGGCAGGCGGATCATTGTGAGTTCAAGGCCAGCCTGGGCTATGAAGTGAGTTCAAGGCCAGCCTGGGCTATGAAGTGAGCTCAAGGCCAGCCTGAACCACATAGTGAGACCCTGTCTCAAAAAGACCAAGAAAAAAAAAAAAAACCACACGAACTGAACCGTCAAGGCCATGAATCCTATTCAACACTGAGTCTCTCTTTGGTCCTCAGTTTGCTCATCTATAAGGTAGAGATTGCAAAAAGTTTCTACGGAAGAGAAAGTGGGATGAAATGAACTCTACATGTGAAAAGTACTTATTATCTAATATGCTCAACACCAATGTTGTCTGCTAGAAATGCTCTACTAATCCCAGCTGTTGAAGAGCTTCTCAACCCTGCTTCATGGACCTGCAGAACCTGCTTCCTGACTGTACACTGGGGCCACCAGGCAAACCTCTGCTCAGTGCAAGGTTCCCTGACTCTCTAACAATCCCTCTGGACATGCTCCGCTGTGAGTGGGAAGCAAGGTTCTGTGAATACCGCCTGATCTCCTCTCTCACCTCTCCTACTCCAGGACCCTGGCCAGACCTCAGCAGTCCACATGGCAGACGTTTTCCGAGCAATCTTGTCATCATTACCCCAAAAGTGACTACTGATTTGGAAGGTATTGTGGTCAGAGCTGCCATCAGTATTATCATTTGCCTTTGACATGTTAAATTTTCTTCCCACAAAAGCAAGTCACAGCCTTCAGAATGGGAAGAAGAGGGTCAGGATCGAGGGACGACCAAGCTAGTGAAAAGGGAGATGGCAGAGAGAGGGAGAAAAGCCACCAGAAGAAGGTCCTAGGCCGAAGCACCTAGAAGGGCCTTGCAGGCTAGAGTCCTCGATGGGCTTTTCCTCTCGTCCTCTGTCTATCCACTCAGCAAAGCTACATGATCCTTCCATCCATCCATGCTTTCTGCACTTACTGAGCACCTACTGTGTGCCAGGAACAATGCAGGGCCAGTAAGGGACAATCATCTGAGCTAAGTGCAGATGCTGCCTTGGAGGGGCTTGCCGTGTAAGAAGGAAGGCATGTACCTAAAAAATCCTCAACACGAGACCCAGGGAGGAAGTGTTGCAAGAAAGCTGTGCACAGATTTCAAGCAGCTATGAGACACCCATTGCAGGCAGGAAGAGGAAGCATTTGCCCTGGATGAAATGTTCGTTCCCCAGACATAGGAGGAGAAATGGGGGTGGGGCTGCAACACCGCAGCTTCAATAGTCATCCAAAAGTCTGAGAAGTTTCCACAGATGGTAGCTAAAAGGAGGTGAGAAAGTTTTTTTCACTGATGCCCACTAAACCCGAGAAGCAAGAC
>NW_004956496.1:2845-3958 GCF_000276665.1 Chinchilla lanigera
AATTGTCAAATTGTACTCTATGAATATGTGCAGTTTATTATATATCAGCATCTCAAAATGTGCTTATAGTATTTAAGGAGCTGGATATTGTGATGCATGCCTATAATCCCAGGACAGAGGAAGCTGAGGCAGGAGGATTGCCATATGTTCCAGGCTCGCCTGGGCTACAAATTGAGTTCTAGGCTAGATAGTGAGTTCTTTTTTATATATTTATGAAGTCTATTGGTACAATTTAGATATACATAATGATCATATTCATCATAGGGAATTTGGACCTGCACATGGTATGACTTACTTCCTTTTCTTTTCTCTCATTCCCCTCCACTTACCTCAACCACTCTTCCCCTCCTTATTTACAAAGCTTTGCTTCCATTTTATCCTTTTTTTGCTCCCCACTCACTCCCCTTTCCTTTTAAAAAATATCTTCCTATTTCACAATATCTATTATATATTTTGGTTCTTATTTACACTTTCAGTTTCTCACACCCAACAAACAATGCAATATTTACAAATGTGTCTCATTTATTTCACTTAAGAGTATGGTCTCAAGGTGCATCCATTTAGCTATAAATATCTCAAGAGTATCCTTCTTTATGGCACTGTAGTACTCCATTGTATTAAAAAAAAATCTTTTTATCCATTCCTTGGCTTATGGACAATTAGAGGTTGTTTCCAAGATTTAGCTGTCACAATCTGTGCTGCTATACACATGGGTGCCCCTATATCATTGGGGTATGGTGTCTTTAATTCTTCTGGGAAGATATTCAGAAGGGAAATAGCTGGGTTAAATGGAACCTCTAGTCTGAGTTTTTTGAGGAATCACCACACTGATTTCCACAGTGGTTGCCCCAGTCTACACTCCTATCAGCAGTGGAAAAGGGTTCCTTTTTCCCCACAGCCCTTCCAGCATTTCTTATTGGTTGATTTCTTGATGATAGCCATTCGTTCTGCAATGAGATTGAATTTCAGCATTCTTTTAATTTTCATCTCCCAAGTGATCAGTGATATTGGGTTGCCATTTGTACTTCTGAGAAGTGTCTATTAATTTTAGATGCCCATTTATGGATTGGGTCTTTAAACTTGGGGGGGTTGATTTTTTTGAGTTCTTTATAT
>NW_004956497.1:0-763 GCF_000276665.1 Chinchilla lanigera
CTGTTGCCAGCCAGATGATATAGCTTCTCCCAAGCTCATGGCATTTCCTGGTCTTGGAAGTATCTTCATGCTTTTCAGGATTTCTAAATCCCCTGCTGACTCTTTCTTGGAGGGCTCATTCTCCATCACTCTCTGCCTATATTACTAAGAAGAGGAAGTTGGTGGGGTCATCCTTTGTCATAGACTGGAGTTTTGTAGGAAGCGCTCTGAACTGAGAATTGGGCCAGCAGGTTCAGAGCTGACGGTTAGGACCTGTGTCAGGAAGGATCCCTCAACCACCTGGAGTTTCTGTCTGCAGGTTCCTGCCAGGACAGGCACTGGGCAGTGACTCTAAAGACCATGCTAGCTCCAGGCTGCTGCCTGCAGCAGGTCTGAAGGCAGGGAGGACCTGGGTTCCAGGGGTTCTGAGGAGTGGAGCCCAGCTCCTGTTATGCCACAGGAGCATGGGTTTTGTGTAACACAGGGCCGCCAGCCTCAGGAGCTCCCATCATAAAGGAGCAACTCTTAAGTTACAAGCAGAGTGGGTGTGGCCGTAGACATGAGAAACATTAATTAAAACTTCCAAGAGCAGGTGGGGGCATAGCTCAGGGGTAGAGCATTTGACTGCAGATCAAGAGGTCCCCAGTTCAAATCTGGGTGCCCCTTACCATTAGTTTTGGCCTTTTGAATAGGTCTGAAAATTTTGACTTCTTTAGTAGACATGAGGATGAACAGGTAGGAAGGTGTGGGAGTGGGTCAGAGCAGGGACTGCAGATCAGGCAGT
>NW_004956497.1:2643-4108 GCF_000276665.1 Chinchilla lanigera
CACTTCTGCTTTGGCCCAGCCTCCAACACTGCCCCAACCTGAAGCTCATCCCACCTGTTCCTGGCCTCCACAGGGTCTGCTGAGCAGCCCCCTCCTGGAGTGTGGAGGGCTCCGGGACGTGAGTGTGGAGGGCATTCTCCCTGCACACCTCCACGCATGCAGCTCCAGGGGCTTGAGCCAGGGGCTGGAGCCGGGGGCCGCGGGCCGCCGGTGTCCAGAAGAGGGGGCAGATGGGGCTGCGGAGGTACGGAGAGGGGCCGGAGAGGAAGGGCGCACCCGATGACGGCAGAGCTCTGCAAGTGCAGGATGGCCACAGGCAGGTGCGTTCACACAGGTTTACAGGGCCTATGACACACACCTAGTCGGGCAGGTGGGGGCATAGCTCAGGGGTAGAGCATTTGACTGCAGATCAAGAGGTCCCCGGTTCAAATCCGGGTGCCCCCTACTGGTGACCCAGTTTATTGCCAAACCTACAAGGGTCTTGTCTCCAGGCGCTCTGCCTCCGCGCTGTGGCACCTTTCCCTGGAGACCTCAGCTCTCCACAGTCCAAGTCCCTCATGCTTGGTTCATTTCTGGCCTGTACCACAGTCCACTGAACCTAGGATGTCAGAACTCGCTTTCCTCTCTAGCCGTCTTTCACTTCTTTTTTCACATGTGGTCTCACTGAGGCACGAAGTTGCCCACCAGGCACACAACTTGGGATGCAGCTTTGTCAGACTAGCCAGGTGCTCAGATTATAGGTGTGTTTCACCGGATGAAGCTATGAACTTCTCTTCCTGGATGTGTGTGCCTGTGTTTGATTTTCTGTGTCTTTTCTTCCCTCTTTTGTATTTATTGATTTATACATGTATTTCTTTATTTACTTCCTTAGACTGAGCTTTGAAAGACAGTATTGGAGGACCAGATCCTAAGGGAAGCCTTCCTAAGGTTTTTGCTGCAGAGGGCGTGCTGCAGTCCCAACAGCTACGCCTAGTGGAAGTAGAATTGCTTAGGAACCCTGCCAAAAATGCAGCTGAGGACGTTGGCAATTTGGATATCTGACACGTGGGTGGGGAAACAGTTTGAAACACACATGTTGGGAAGAACAGTCCCTTGCTAGGGTGCCATGACGTGAACTGAATACAACACCTATGGTACAGTGTCCAGGACAAAGTCAGCCTCACCGAAATTGTGGTAGTGACACCAGTGATTTCTAAGGCCAGGGCTCCAGCGAGGGCCACTGAGTCTCGAGCTGGAGGCACAGGCCGTGGCCGGGAGCGCAGAGGGGGACAATGTGGGAAGGGTAGGTAAGGACGGAAGGAAGCACGGAGCATGGGAGACAGCTGGCCAACAGCACGGCCCAGCACCGCTCGAGGAGGTGGTAGGCCAGAGGAAGGTCTCCAGTCCCTGTACAAATCCCAGAGTGGCACATTCTGCTTGGGTCCCACGAGTTGTTGTGGAGCCGGCACCTCCCCAGGGTTCCTGG
>NW_004956498.1:0-4120 GCF_000276665.1 Chinchilla lanigera
AAAAAAAAAAAAAAATAGGGAAAGAGGGTTTGTAGGAAGGGGAGGCAAACCTTTGCAAACTCTCTTCCTACAAGCCATTCCCAAAGGCTTCTGAACTACATGGTCAGGTACAGTCACAGCAATGACCGTACTTTTCTGGTACCAAATTCTGTCTTAGTTGCTTTTCTTGTTGCTGAGACAAAATACCTGACACCCAAAGTTCAAGGGGAAAAGGTTTACTTGGCTCACACAGTCCACAGTCAGTTGATTCCAAGACAGAGGGGCCTGGCAGAGGGGCATCACAGAGGAGAACAGTTCACGGCACCCACAAAATAGCAAAGCAACAAGGGAGGGACCTTCACAGTGGGTTTCTGCCATTTATATTGTATCCAGGCTACTTAGGACAGGTTGCACTCACACCCTTAATTTAATCCCATTGTCCTTGGGGTTAGCATTGCACCATGAATTGACACCAGTGCCACATACTCTAGATCCAGCCACCTCTGAAAAAATCCCACCTATGATTGCATGAGGCTTTGACAGGGGGACAAGGAACACAACATTAACTAACTTCAAAAACTAGATAATAAAATTTGTAAAAATAAAAAAGTAATATAGCTGGATGTGGTGGTGTACACCTGTCATTCTAGCTCTCAGGAGGCTAAGGCAGGAAGATCACTACAAGTATGAGGTGAGCCTGGGCTACATAGTGAGTTGAAGGCCAACTTGAACTATATAGTGAGACCTTGTCTTAAATAAGAAAGTACAAAAAAAGGCCTGGGGATGTAGCTCAGTGTGAAGACCCTGACTTCAGTCCTAGCACTAAAAACACAACAAGTAAATACATAAAAGTTTTCCTTGGTTGTTCTGGTTAGATAGAACTTACCTCTTTTTAAAAAAAATTATTGAGACATTTTAGATATACATAATGATACTCAACATAGGGAATTTGTACCTGTACATCATATATCTTGCTTCTTTTTTTTTCTTTGCCTCCCCTTCCTACAAACCCTCTTTCCCTATTTTTAGATAAGGTCTGGCTTTAAACTCCCTACAGTAGCCCAGGTTGGCCTTCAACTTACCACAGTCCTCCTGCCTCAGCCTCTGGAGTGCTGGCATTTCAGGCGTGCACCACCACACCCAGCTAGGATTCTTATAGAAACCAGATTAGTACACATGCTTGTAATCCCAGCACTGGGAGGCTGAGGCAGGAGGCTCATGAGTTTGAGGATAGCTGTGCTATGCAATTGGTATCACACCAGCCTGGATTATACAGCAAGACCTTATCTAAAAATAAAATTTAAAGAAATTCTTATAGGAGTATAGAAGCTAAGCCTGCTTCTGTAGTTATTTACAATTGAAGTCACTATCTGGAAACATCTCCTCATTCCACAAGGCAATCCCCAGTGACTTAGGACCTGTCTCTGCCACTGCTATTTTTCAGTCTCCTTGATCTTGAGGCTGGAGGGTGGGTGTGTTATTGGGTATGTGTTTGGACACAGCGGTGTCTCTGACTGTAGAACAGTGGTGAGGAGAAAGAAAGTGGAGCAAGCAGTAATAAACTATCATCACCCCAACCTTGGTGATTGTTTAGTTCTCAATTATAAGAACCATAAAAATGACTTTACAAGTACAGAATAAAACACAGTGCCAGCTTCTCTTATGGGCGACTAGAAAAGATAAGGGGGAAAATGAAAATTGAAAAACCTAAAAGCAAAACAAAAATGCAACAGAACTTTCTGTGATAATAGAAAACGTGTCTGTGCTATGCAATATGGTAGCCACGAGCTTGATATGACTATTGAGCAGTTGGAATGTGGTTAATACAAGTATGGAATTAAATTTTTATTTTATGCCATTTAAATTAATTTTATTAAGATTAAATAGCCACATGTGAATAGTGTAGGACACCAGTTCTTCTTTTGTTTAGGGAGGTTTTGTTTTGTTTTGTTTTTTGGTCTTTTTGAGACAGGGTCTCACTGTGCTGTTCAGGCTGGCCTTGAGTTCACTTTATAGCTCAGGCTGGTCTCGAACTTGCAGCGATCCTCCTGCCTCAGCCTCCCAAGTACTGGGATTACAGGCGTGTGCCACCACACCCAGCTAGGGAGGTTTTTTTTGTACTATGTTTGGACCCAAGGACTTCACACGGAACTATATCCCCAGCCCATTTGTCTTGGTTATTTTTCTCTCGTTGCTGAGACAAAATACCTGACACCCAAAATTAAGGAAAGAAAGGTTTATTTAGCCTACGGTTTGTGGAGGTTTCAGTCCATACTCAGCTAGCTCCAAGGCAGGGTGGCACATGGCAGAGGGCAACAGTTTATGGTGGTGGAAGACAACAAAGCAACAAGAGCAGAATGAGAGGAGCAGCAGAGAGCCTCTTTCTCTCCCTTATATTGTGTGCAAACTACCCACTCCATGGTATATGTAACACTCACACTCATAATCCCAGCATTGGACCATAGATCAATCAAAACCTCTAGAAGCCCGCCCCATGATTACATGAGGATTTAGGGGGACATCCAGACACAAACCATAACACCATTTTTCAAAAAATTTTTGAGAAATGGTTTCACTAAGTCATTAAGTTGCCTCACCTCAATTTGAACTTGTGATCCGCCTGCTTCCTGCCTCAGCCTCCTGGAATACTGGAATTACAGGTTTGCACCACACAGGCAAGTTTGGTAGGCTAAATATATCTCTAGTTTTAAAAAGTCTAATTCATGATTGAACAACTCTAAGGAGATGAAGAAAAGATACAATGGAGAATAGTGATAGTCAACATTTACTCTGGCTTTATTATAATGCCAGGCACTTCTCTAAGCACTTAGCAGGTGTTTTAGATGATATTGCAACATAGTAAGTACTATTAAAGTTGCCATTTCACAGATGATAAAAATGAGGCATATTAGGAATTTTACTTGCTTGGATCACACAGCTGGTAAGCAAGGGGTAGATCCACAATTCACACACTGGTAGTTTGATTACACAGCCCACTCATCCACATCACAGCAGTTCGGGAATGTGGCGGCAATGGAGTGACTAGAGCCATATGTCCCAGGCTGCACTGGCGTGCAAGCTCACAGGAATACTTTGGGATATTTATTTGTGATCACTGTGATCTTACTATGTTGCCTGGTCTGGTCTTAAGCTCAGGGGCTCAAGTGACCCTCTCTCTCATCTCTCTGTTTTAGTTCTAGAGATTGAACTCAGGGTCTTTACACTGAGCTACAGCCCCTGCTCTTTTCACCTTTTATTTTGAGACACAGTCTCACTAAGTTGCTCAACTGCCTGCTCTGGGCTGGAACTTGCAATCTTTTTGCCTCAGCCTCCCAGAGTGCTGGGCTCACCCTACCCAGCTGATCTTCTCTTCTTCGCATCTTGAGTAGCGGAGACTACAGGCCAGAGATGCTATGAAAAGATTATTGAAATACTAAGTTCGCTGTGAACTGGGAAACTGGGAATTCTGCATTTGGGTGTTACAAACAGTGAAACAGACATAAAAGTATAGAGATTTGGCCTGAGAGAGCATAATAGGAAAGAAAAGATATATAATAGTACTTCACATATTTTGGGCATCAAGTATCTTCATTTGTAGTGCAACAGATGAATATATAAAAAGGAAACCACGTGGATTTGTACCCTTTAGTGTTTGAAAGCCTCTGAGAAAAGCAGTAAGAGACGGAGATGGGTTGCCAAAGACAGGCACAGGACAGGACCCCAGACAGGATTTAACGTAACCTGAAGTCTGTGCAACCTTGTTTGATAGACCACAAAGTGAATATGTGATCTAAGGAGCCTGATGGGGCTCAAGGGGCAGGCTCTTCTCAGGATTCCATTGGTGAATCCAGGTGAAAAAGGGGTCGAGCTGGGTGTGGTAGGACATGCCTGTTATCCCAGCTACTCCAGAGGCTGAGACAGGAGGCTCACAAGTTTGAGTTGAGCCTGTGTAAGGGCTGAGGCATATATATATATATATATACATCAATTATATCAATTATGGTGCTCCTGGGTTCCATCCCCAGTACTACTGCAATTATAAAGTACTCCTGGGTTCCATCCCCAGTACTACTGCAAAAACAAACAAACACAAACTACAACAGCTAACCCCATTAAAACGCAAGTGCTTATGCAGAAGGTT
>NW_004956499.1:0-845 GCF_000276665.1 Chinchilla lanigera
TTGCAGCCCCCAAGAAATTTAAAACTCTTACTGACATTTTCATCACACTCAATGTTTGTGGAGCTACACATGAAATGATCATCTACATACTAGAATGGTGCCCCACTGTTTAAAGTTAGAGGCTTTCTTCTATTGCCATTCTGCCTCCTAAATAAGTAGGGGCTGTCTCTGAACAATTGTGGCAGCAATGTGCAAGTTATTCAGCAATTTCCACACTATCAGGATTAGTCCACGCAAATGCTAGTTGAAGAAAGATGCAATGAGAAGTAGAACAAGGCACCCTTAAGATCTAAGACAGTAAGCCATGTAGTTCCACTTGATATTTAGGTTAGGACAGTGTACAGTGTAGGAACAATAGGACAGAATGGTATTACACATTCAGGAAGAGACCACAAATCATGGACTAACTGGTACCTCCTGCTTGTCTTTCGCATTGTTAGCACTGAGGTGCTGCATAGGGCCTGGCAAGGGACTACCAGACCATGTTGCGGGAATTTAGAAAATAGAGGCCATAACTCCAAGCATGTCTCCAATTTAATAGGATATTGTGCTTTATGGGAATAATGCGTTTGGTGTTTAGTGAAGTAAGAGCAGGCTGGGCATGAACTAACTTGGCAGGGGTTTTAGTATCCCAAACCTTCAGATCTGCCCGTTGTAAAAATTTCCTGGATATATCTTTATATCTTATAGAGTGTCTGATATTAAGTGTCCCCAAGAACAGAGATTAACTTTTGGTACACCATAAAGATTGGACCCTAAAAAGACAAAAAATCTTCCTAATAAATAACAGCATAAGGCATTCTAGGAAAACTAGGAATGCTTGAGAGAAAATTACTTCCCCAAAT
>NW_004956499.1:2865-4119 GCF_000276665.1 Chinchilla lanigera
GGAATATGGTACTAAAATTAGTCTTCTATTAGGAGGCCATGCTTCTCCACTTCCTCACTTGAATAAACACCACACTGAGTTGCAAGGGAAATCATCCATTTCTTTCTTAAGTCTTCTGTTTTAAAAGTACAGTGATTTTACAAAATGTGACCACAGGGAGACACTGCAGTGGTAGATGCTGTCTAGCCCATATTACAGTATGCCACATGTCTACCTTCAAGATTTCCCTTAGGACATTTAGAAATTCATAAAAAAATAAAAGAAGAGAAAAAGATGGGAGGCTATTTAGGTCCTCAAGCTGAGGTCTAAGCAGCCCACGGCATATGTGCATCCTGTCAAAACCAGCTCATGCCACATGTAAAACCTGATCATTTCCCAGAGTCAGCACTCCCTTCTGTTACTGAGTAGATGAAGCATCCCTGCTAGTTAGACATAAAAGTGTAGCTCGTACCCAGAACAACTGCCCTTGGTCCTGGCATATAACTATTCCAACCTTTATTAATTGACCAAGAAAGCAGGAAAGGTATTGTACACAAGAGCTGTGTTTTACTCAGAAATCTACTCCAGACATGTTTACCAAAGATCTATAGGTGTACCAAAGACATATATGTGCACAGCACATATAGGAATCATACATTTTCAAAGTCAAGTGATGTTACTTAACAATTGTAGATCACATATTATGGAAAATGAGGCCATACACACACACACAGGACCTCTCTGGGAAGTGAAAGCCAGGGTAACAGAAGTAACAAGAAAGAAACTGGGGCTGTCTTAAGGGAGAGAAGAAAAAATGTAGACCATAGGGGTAATTCTCAGTTCAACCGCATAGACTTTACCAGCGTCCCATGGATGATGGGAATCAGTTATCACCTAAATGACCACTTGCATCTACACAGCTTAAGGTATATTCCCCACCCACACACCCAAAAACGAGAGCTCTGGAGTCAGGCAGACAGAGCTTATGGCCTTCTGCTGAAAGAGGAGCAGATCAATACTGCAATTAACAGGCCCTCCCTCAGGCTAAAGTGTTCAGTACCTAGAGTGTGTGCATGTTTGCACAGATTGCTTTCTCCAGTATGACCCAGAGACCAGTTTTCTCCACTAGCTCTCAGGAATGGAGTTTCCTATGGCTGTTGTAGGAGAAACTTTGCTCAACACAATCGTGCTTACTTTGTGCCTTCCTGGACAAGCAAGATTGTTTACAGTGCCATCTAACCCAAGGACAAGGTACAAATGCTAATTGAAAGAAAC
>NW_004956500.1:0-1084 GCF_000276665.1 Chinchilla lanigera
GGGTGTCTCCAGCCAGGAGCACAGAGCCAGCTTGTCATTCCCACACATACCTCACCACTTACCACTGCCCACCTGCTCCTGGACTCACAGCTCTGCCCAAAGCAATGGCCTTCCCACTGCCAGCCTGTGGCCATGCACAGAGATATATTCTCAAAGCAGGCCTGGTGAGGTCCTGTGGATCTAGAGATCGCCCAAAACCTCCTGGGCTGTAGGTTTGATCCCCAGTGAATAAGCTATTGTACTTGATGGAACCTTTAGGAGGTGGGGTACAGTGGGAGGCAGGAGGTCATCAGGGGCATCTTGAAGGGTATATTGGCATCCTGGATGCTCTCTGTCTGTCTTTCTGCCTTTTTTCTCTATCTCTCTTTGTCTCTCTATCTCTTTCTATCTCTCTCCCTCTGTCTCCCTTCCCTCATATCTTCTATGAGCTATTCAGTTTTGCTCTACCACATACTCCTCAACAAAAGCTCAGAGCCAAGGAATCAGGTGACCATGGACTGAACCACTGAAACTGCAAGCCAAATTAATCCCCTCTCAGGTATGTTGTCACAGTGAAAGAAAGGTGACAAATACACCAGCCTAGAGTCTCCTGAGATCATTGGATTTCGTCTCTCCCTACCCTAGTGAAATTTCTGATTTTCTAAGAAATGTACTTGTCCGTTGCTAAAGGTAGAAGCTATGAAGAACAACAACAAAAACAAGAACAACAGCCAAAGCTGTTTATGGAGAGGGTT
This sequence comes from Chinchilla lanigera, assembly GCF_000276665.1. Lineage (NCBI taxonomy): Eukaryota > Metazoa > Chordata > Mammalia > Rodentia > Chinchillidae > Chinchilla > Chinchilla lanigera. The sequence continues at coordinate 735 of NW_004956500.1, forward strand.
AACCCTGCACCGGAATGCAAGTGTGTATGTTTCAGTTTGGCTGGCAGCCTCCCAGCACTCTCAGCTTCAGCTGATACACTCTGTCCCTCGCCACACTCAGGTGAAGACGGCAACTGACAGGAACTGACCTCTGTCAATATCACATCCAACAGTTGGCACTGAGCCTCTGTTAGCCCTGAGCTGCCACAGTAGGGGAGGGAGTGAAACCCAGTCCTGGCCACAGTGCAGCTGACCCACGCTCACCACCACCTCCTGAGGCTCAGTCTAGGTTCTTCCCTCCTGACCTGGACACCCCACGACAGCCTAGTGTTCCCACCTTCACATGGGCATCAGCACCTCTCCTGACCACG
>NW_004956500.1:1314-4078 GCF_000276665.1 Chinchilla lanigera
TTTCAGCCACACTGAGCGTGTGTGCCTGGACATCACGTGCTTCCTTCGCTAGAATAAGTGCTTCCAAATGGGGTTTGAGGTGTCTGGGTCTTTCTTTTGTTGTGTTCTGCTGTGGTGCTGACAACTGCACCCAGGGCTTCCAGACATGCAGGGACATCCTCTACCCCTGTGCCCAGGTGTCTGGTTTCATAGACAGAAAAACAGAAAAAAAGTACAGCAGGACATTTATGACAGTAGCACTAGGTGACAAGGACAGCATTTGTCACTGATGATTGCTTTTTTGTTACACAGTCCAGGTAAGAATTTAACTTTTTTTTTCTTTTTTCTGGTACAGGGAATCAAACTCACGACCCCGCACTTGCCAGGCAGGCACTGTGCCAGTGAGCTAAATCCCCAGCCCCTTAAATTTCAATGTGTTTATTACTCTATTGACATCAGCGGTCTCAGGAGTCATGGTTTCCTGCCTCAGGATTCAACTCGTTTAAAGGACTCCATGACCCCGTTCTCAGGACATGTTAAATCCTTTCTCCCATCCAAGTCCTAGAAGGTTTGTACAATCTGCAAATGCTGTCAATTAATCAAGAAGATCTGGACCATGATAAGAAGGTCAGGAACAAACCACCACACCAGGCTTCCTCCCTCATGCACGGTGGCTTAAAGTAAGGCCCCTGTGGTAGTCAGTGACTCTCATCCCACACTGCTTCTCAGCATGCAACACAATTATTTAGCACTGGATGGACCCCCTTCACCAAGAAATGGGGACACTGTTTCCAAATGCAGTCCCTGAATTTCATGGTCAGAAACTTAGAGGGAAACAAAATCTGGACGTCCAGTACTGTTCACACTCAGAGGGACAGGCACCAGGTCTCATTTGCCCCACCATTGCCAGGTCCCTACAATTCTGCACAAAGGACTTCTCCTCAGGGGCCTGTTTGATTACAAAAATGCCTTCTGTCGGGGGAAGGGATGAGAGACTACAGACAGAGAAGCAGGCACACGGCTGTTAGTTAGGGACACTGGACTCAGTACTAGACACTCCAGGATGGCAGAATTCCAGGATTTTTATTGTATTATTTTAAAAATCAAAGCTGTAGCTTATTACAGTAAATGGTCATGATTAACGTCAGCCATGGGAGGAGGTGTGTGGGTGCAGAGTCCAGGAAGCTTCCGCAGAGGGAGGTTCCCGTTGGATTTGCAGACAATTGAACATTCTGAACCACTGGGACCATGAAGCTGCCCACTCCTCCCTTGGGCTACACTTTAACACCTGTCAGGGGCTTTTAAAAATTCCAGATGTCTAACCTCATATGCAGTGTCAGACAGGTTACCCTAAGGTATAACATGTGCAGAAGGTCACACAGCAAGCGCAGAAACTGAGGAGTTTATTAGCCACAAGGGGCCTGCTCTGTTGATGCTTTGGAGAAGTAAATGAAGGTGCAAAGGAGCGCACGTGCTGCCAAGCCTGGCTAGCAGAGGAACAGGGCGTGCCAGGAGGGCCCAGGACTAATAAGAGATGTGAGAAATCATCTTGAGAGCGTGAACTCCCAGCAATTGACTGGAAATCTAGGGAAGGCTCTGGACCTCTCTGGGATTCCAGTTCTGTGCTATTGAGCATCTAGGGCAGGACAACCCAGGTATATGTGTTACTTCAATAAATCCTCATCACATGTTGAGTTACCCCTCAAAACCATTTTGTTATTCAAGCGGTCAACATCATATTGAGGAACATCCAGAATGTGCAAGGAGATTTAGGACATTTATCCAAGATCAGACTTTCAAGAAGGGTGAGGATCTCCAAAGCCGTCAACAGCAGCCCAGCCCCAGACAGCCCCAGGAGGAAAGAGCCAAGACGCTGGGGAAACTTGAGCCAGGACTCTGAGAGGCCAGGGGGCAGTGAGAATGGCTGCTTCTGGGTTTGGTAGGAGAGTTGGGAGCCAAGGAAAGGACTGTTCAGAGCTAGGGCTGTGAGTTCTGGCCTTCTGCCCACTTTCCTGCCTGGGTGGCAGAGAAGAGGCAGCAAGCCCACCTGTGATGTTCGCAGTGGAGTCACGGTGGCCCTGGAGCCAGCTGGGAGAGGAGCTGACGGCAGGGGGCGCTAATGACCCTCATGGCTTCACCTGCCCGCCCTTGCCTTTCTATTTGCCTCTGCAACCCCTGGACACCATGTGACTGTCATACTCCACACCGCTCCTCAGACTTTTTGCACAAAAGTCCTACTGAAGTCCTGCTGCGTCAGTGTCCTGAATCAGCACAGATTTGGGGAAATAATGACTTATGAGATAAAGCTTCACTACTGAATATTTAGGACTCTCCTGACCCCTCCCAACCCCTCCAGCTTGGTCCCAAACATGCCCATGGTTCCACCATCCTAAGCAGTTCCTACCTGCTCAAGGTTCTTTCGGGCTCTGCCCCACGCCTTCCAATCTCTTTCCTGGGCCAGCTGAAGGTCCCTTCCCTCCCCCTGTGTGTACTGTCTGCACCCATCCTGCTGCTTTTCCCATCTGCCCTGTGTCTGCTGCCTCCTGGGCCTGCTCCCCCGGTCAGGAGTGAAGCAGCCTAATCTGCTTCTCAGTGCCTGGCGTCCAGCTTCCCCAGTGGACGTAGGATGGATGGAGCCAAGCAGGGAGCATGAAAAAAACAAAAAAACAAAAAAACAAAAAAACAAAAAAAAAAATACATGTGCAAGCACCGCATTGTGTCACTAGTGTAAAACTTGAAAGAGTTAAGTTAAACTCGGAGGTATGATAGACACTGTGAAATGATA
>NW_004956501.1:0-4080 GCF_000276665.1 Chinchilla lanigera
TATTGTAATCCAGGGTAGACAATATTTCAAAAAATGTACCTTTTTAAAGACTTTGTCATTTGGAAAACCTGGTTTTCCAGCACCATTTATTGAAGAGACTATCTTTTTTCCAGTGAATTTGCTTTGTCAAAGATAAGGAAAAGGATTGTGCTTATGTAAAAGAAAATGTATCCCCTCACACATTCAGTATACCTCAGGGGTCCAGGAAAGAGTTCCCGTTACAGTTCCTCTTACTTCTGTTTCCTGGAAATGATTGGTCACTGTGATGCCTAGCTGGTCACTACAATGTACATGTAAGAACCAATCAAAGACAGCCAAGTAACCTGCTTGCTGCTTGCAACCCCATAAAATCCTCCCTCCCTGAGCCTTCAGGGCCTGACATTTTTTTTTTGTTTTGTTTTGTTTTGTTTTGTTTTTCTCCGGTACCGGGAACTGAACTCACGACCTTGCGCTTGCCAGGCAGGCACTTTGCCGCTGAGCTAAATCCCCAGCCCCTGGGCCTGACATTTTCATAAGGATTGATACCTTGCCAGTGCCGGTCTAGTGTCAGTGCCTATCTAATGTTAAATAAGTTTTCCTCCAAATCCTGGTTGTCATTTCAGAGTTTCTTTTGCCATTGCAGCCTTTGGAGTTATTCCTGCATCTTTTAATTTGTTCCACTGATCCTCATGTCTGTGTTTTTAATTTCCAGGACCACACTCTTTTTTATCAAAGGAGCTTTGCAGTATAATTTCAAGCAGAGATAGTGATTTTGTTCCCTTGACTTACTTTTGCTATTCTAGGTATCTTTTGCTTCCCAGTGAATTTTAGGAATGTTTTCTTTAATTCTCTGAGGTATGCTAATGGAATTTTGGTTGGAATTGTATTAAATCTGTACAACAGTTTTAGGAGTGTGGCCATTTTCACTACTTTTCCGACTCAAGAGCAAGGGATATCTTTCTACTTTCTAATGTCCTCTTTGATCTCCATTTTCATTTTTTTGGTGCTATTATGAAAGGTGGTGTTTCCCTGATTTCTTGTTCAATGCTTTTGCTGTTAGTGGACAATAATGCTATCCATTTTTTAGTGTTGACTTTGTATCTAGCTATGTGGCTGAATTTAATTATTAAATTTGGAAGCTTTTAGGTGGAGTTTTTGGGGTCTTCTATGTACAGTATTATGCTATCTACAAATAATGATAAATTAACTTCTCCCTTTCCAAGCCTTATTCCTCTCATTTTTTTCTTGTGTAATTAGTGCTCTGGCTAATGTTTCCAGAAGTATATTAAATAGGAATGGTGTTAGTGGATGTCCTTGTTTTGTTCCTGATTGTAAAGTGAAAGTTTTCAGGTGTTTTTCTTTGTTTTTTGTTTTTCCCCAGTACTGGGAATCAAACTCATGACCTTGCACTTGCCAGGCAGGTGCTGTGCCCCTGAGCTAAATCCCCAGCCTGAAAGTTTTCAGGTTTTCACCATTCAGCATTATGTTTGCTATTGATTTGTCATAGATGACCTTTATCAGATTGAGATAAAGACCACATGTTCCAATTTTCTGTAGAATTTTTTTATCATAAATGGACATTGAACTTTGTCAAATGCTTTTTCTGCATGTATTAAGATCATCATGTGATTTTATTTTTGGCTTTGTTGACATGGTGTATCATATTTATTTATTTGTGTATGTTGATACATCCCTGCATCCCAGGGATGAATCTGACTTAATCATAATGAATAAACTTCTTGAAGATTTGCTGCATTCTGTTTACCAGTATCTTATTGAAGATTTTTGCATCTATATTCTTTAGGGAGGTTGACCTGTAGTCCTCTCTTGAGAACTTGGTTGACTTCTTCTATTATTTTGATATTAGGGTAATACTTTCTTGCAGGAATGACTTTGGAAGTCATTCCTTCTCAATTTCATCAAGCAGTTTTATCAGTAGAGTGACATTAGATCTTCTCTAAATTTCATATAGAATTTGGCAGTGAATCCATCAGGACCTGGGGTTTTCTTTGTTGGTGAGTTTCTAATTACATTTTCAATTTCAAGGACTAATATTTATTTATTTAGAATTTATTTAGAATTTTTATATCTTCTTTATTCAGGTTTGGCAGTATATATGTATCTAGGAATCAGTCCATTTCTTCTGTGTTTTCTGTCTCTCACCATGCACTAAACTAAAATTGAAATGAAACAAAGAACTCAATATTAAAACAGAACTAAATCTTCTGGAAGAGAGAACAGAACACTGGAAGACAGAGGTGTAAGCAAAGATTTCAAAAAATAATCGGTCACATGGGAAATACTGCAAAGAATAAACAACTAACTTCTCATTCTATTAAAAATTACTTAATCTTGGAAACAGCCAATCAACTAAGAAGTAGATAGAAAGATGTATTTCTCAGCCATAAAGATGATAAACTTGAGACATTTCTAGGCAAATTGATATACATTGAGAACATACTTTTAAGTGAACTAAACTGACACACATGTGTAAATATCACAACATTTCTCTGGTGTGAGTTACCAAATGTGTAAATAAGGACCAAAGTGTTTAAAATGTATTATGAAATAGGAAGAAATTTTTCAAAAGAAAGGAAACTAGGAGGTGAAAGGGGAGGAAAGGAAGGGAAAAGAGGAAAACACTGATAAAAAGATTCCATATTCTTAAGTGAAATAAATAAGATACACATGTTGACACAATTAAAAGAATCAACAACTGGGGTTTCATCTTACTAAAAAGCTATTTCACATCAAGAGAAATCACCAGCAGATTAAAAAGACAACCGACAGAGTTGAAAAAAATTTTATTCAACAGTCTGTCAGATGAAGGACTTACATCCAGAACACATTCTCACCATATCATATATGCTGATAAACTACTTAAAGGTAATAATACTTGATGCATTAACTATTGTTGTTCTCCTATTATTTTGTTATGAAATTTTGCTTTACTTTTCTATAATATGTAATGTAAATAAAATAAATAAATATAAAAACATACCTGAATTACTACAATTGATTTATGTGTTTTATATGTTTTTTGCCCTGTTAGTCTGGTTTCAATGTGTATATCAGATAGTTAACTTTATAAGTCTTCTATGATAAATAATGAATCTGATGCTGGAAAAATAAGAGGAAGGTGCAGGGAATGGGGTGAAAGGGGGAGAACAGAACTGTATTATGTGCATGTACCAACTCCATATGGTAAATATAATCATTATGTAAATATATATAAGTAAATGTGGAAAGTTACCAAACAAAGAAAAAAGAAGAATATACGGAGAGGATGGCCATGTAAAACCCAACCAGAGTCTGGGACTGATCCTTCCTTGTCAGCCCTCTGAACCAACCAGGAAGATAGCTTTTCCTCCTAATTTTACCGCTTAAGAATGATGAGAAAATAATATGTGGGGGTAACACAGTATATGATACATTGCTACGGGAGCCTTAGAAAACCAATACAGGAAAGAAGGCATTAGATAAATATGGCTGACTCTAAATATGGGCCTGAAAATGGGGCAGGATACTTTCTGTGAGGTTTTGATCTCTATCTCAATTTCTAACTCCATCTCTATCACTGTCTCTCCTCTACTCTATTTTCATTTCCATTTCGGTTTCAGGTAGTTGGAAATGTTAAAGAGTAACAGTGACAGTAATGAAAGAGCTAAGCTGAAAAAACCAGCCTCTCCTCACTCTCAACATGGGTTCAGTGTCGTTCAGTTCAAGACCTAGGACAGATAGCTTTTAATGGCAATGACATGTTTTAATTTATAGTGGTCCAGTTCTTTTCTTATAATTTTTTTTAAAATTCCCCTTTAGATCAATTTTGAACACTTTCCTTTGTTTTTGGATGAATATATTTGGAGAGGAGTTTCAGAATTCCTCATCAGAAATATTCACTACACATTTAGTTAAAGAAATTAATTGGAATCAATTTATGCTATCTTATGTAGTTTAATGAATATATGTTGGACTTGTACTCCCCTGCGTAACTACTTATTTTCCACCCATGAAATTTCCTGGTATACATTGAAATTTCAAAAAAGTATATGTATTTTAATAGCAAAGCAATTCAGTTTCTATAATATGAATAATTGAGAT
>NW_004956502.1:0-1522 GCF_000276665.1 Chinchilla lanigera
TGATAGGAAATTAACAATGGTTCCTGTATTACATATTGCTATCTTCAAAGTGGTTACTCAGATAACCAGATCTAGGCGTGTAAGATTGAGCAAATAATTAAACATTAACTGTTCCTTTCAATAAACCAATAGAACTTAGTAGTGTAATCACCTTAGCTATCTTGTGTGTGTGTGTGTATATATATATATATATATATATATATATATACATATACGTATTTTTTTCTCTTCCTTCTTTCTTTTTCTCACCCCTCCTGTATCCCAGTTGCTCCTTCCTATTTGAGCAGTTTCTTTTCCCTTTCACAATATCTATTGTACCTTTCAGATTTTATTTACTCTTTCAGGTTCTTATAGTAGGGAGGAAATATGATGCTTATACATGTGAATCTGACTTATTTCACTTGTGAGTATGGTCTCTAGTTGCATCTATTTACCTATAAAAGCCTCTAGTTTATCTTTCTTTATAGCTGAATAATACTCCACTGTATAAAAATACCACATCTTTTTTATCCATTCTTCAGTTGATGGACATTTGAGTTGTTTCCAAGATTTAGCTATTACAAATTGCACTGCTATTAACATGCATGCAACTATATTGCTGTAGTATGATGTTTTCAGTTCTTCTGGAAAAATACCCAGGAGGGGTATAGATGGGTTGAATGGGACCTCTAATCATAGTTTACTGAGGAATCTCCACACTCACATGCACAGTGGTTGCCCCAGTTTACACTCCCAGCAACAGTGGAAAAGAGTTTCTTTTTCCCCCACAGCCCCTCCGGCATTTGTTATGTGTTGATTTCTTGATGATAGCCATTCTTTCCCTGGTGAGATGGGATCTCAGTGTTATTTTAATTTGCATTTCTCAAATAACTAATGAAGTTGAACATTTTTTCATGTATTTATTTGCCATTTGTATTTCTTCATGTAACAAGTGTGTATACACTGCAGATGCCCATTTTTGTATTGGGTCTTTGAGTTTTGGGGGCCTGATTTTTTAAATTCTTTATATGTTCTAGACAGGACTCCTTTGTCTGAGAGACAGCTGGGTAAAAATTTTCCCAATTTGTGTGTTTTCTTTTCATCCTGTTAGTGATTTCTTTTGATGTGAAAAAACTTTTCAATAAGATGAGATCACACTTGTTGATTCTTTGAAGTATTTCCCATGCAGTTTGGTTTTTGTTCATGAACTTTCTACCTACCCCTATGTCTTTAAGACTTCCACCTACTTTTTCTTCCAATATATCTAGTGTTTATGTTTTAATATTTAGATATTTAAGCCATTTTAACTTTATTTTGTTGCATGGTGGTATGCTTGGGTCTGGTTTTAGTCCTTGGCATGTGGAAAGCACCATTTATTAAAAAGGCTATCTTTCTTCCAGTGAACATATTTGGCCCCTTTGTCAATGAAGAGGTGGCTCATGTCTTCATGGTTGTGTCTGCATCATGTAGTCTGTTCCACTGATCTTCAGGTCTTTTTTTTTGCCAATACCATGCTGATTTTATCACAGTAGTTTTGTAGTAT
>NW_004956502.1:2422-4005 GCF_000276665.1 Chinchilla lanigera
TCTGCATCTGTTGAGATGATCATGTGATTCTTGTCTTCATATCTGTTGATATGGTGTATTACACTGATTGATTTGTGTATATTGAATCACCCCTGCATCCCTGGGGTGAATCCCACTTGGTCATGGTGTATTATCTTCTTGATGATTTGTTGTATTCTGTTAGCTAGATTTTACTGAGAATTTTTGCCTCTATGTTCATTAGGGAGACTGGCCTATAGTTCTCTTGTTTGGTTAGTTCTTTTCCTGGTTTTGGTATTGGAGTAATACTTGCCTCCAGAAATATCTTCTGATTCATTTTTGGTAATTCATACATATCTAAGAATCTGTCCATTTCATCTGTGCTTTCCATCCTATAAGAGTAAATATTTTCAAAGTAGGTACTGATGATCTTCTGAATTCTGTACTGATTTCACCCCTTTTATTACTTATTGCATGGATTTGAGTTTTTTTTCTTTCCTTTTTTTGATAAAGTTGGCTAGGGGTTTATCAATTTTATATATTTTTTCAAAGAACCAACTTTTTTATTCATTAATTCCTTGTATTATTTTCTTAATTTCAATTGCATTAATTTCTGGTCTGACCTTTATAATTTCCTCCCTTCTTTGGGCTTTGGGATTAACTTGCTCTTCTTTTTGTAGAAGTTGGAAGTGTAGCATAATGTTGTTTATTTATGTTTATTATATTTTCCTGATGTGGGAATCCACTGTAATATATTTCCCTCTCAGGACTACTTTCATTGCATCCCATAGGTTCCAGTAGTTTATATCTTCAGTTTCATTTGATTGTAAATAGTGTTTAATTTCTACTTTAATTTCTTCTGTGACCTACTGGTTGTTCAGGGGGATGTTATTTAATTTCTGTGTTTATGGAGTTTTTGGAATTTCTTTTATCATTAATTCCCGGTTTCATTGCACTATGGTCCAATAATATGAGTGGGATAATTTCAATCCCTTTGCACTTATTTCGGCATGTTGCATGTGCTAGCATGTGGTCTACTTTAGAGAATGTCCCATGCACAGCTGAGAAGAATGTGTATTCTAATGTTGTTGGGTGGAATGTGTGGTAAAGGTCTACTAAGTCCATTTCTTTTGTTTAGTTCTGTTATTTCTTTGCTGATTTTTTTTGTCTAGTTGATCTATTTCTTTTTGACAGTGGGTGTTAAAATCCTGTTACAATTGTGTTATTTATCATTTGATTTTTTATGTCTGTTAAAATTTGTTTTATATAATTGGGTGTTCCTACATTTGGTGCATATATATTTATGATTATTAGCACTTCCTGTTGCAGTCTTCCCTTAACAAAAATATGATGATCTCCTTTATCTCTTTTCATAATTATTGGTTTGAAGTTTACCTTGTCTGCAAACAGAATAACTACTCCTATTTTTTTCTGGGTTCCTGTCTCACAGATATTGTTTTCCATCCTTTGACTTTCAGTCTATGGATTTCCTTTTGAGTTAAATGCATTTCTTGTACACAGAATATTGTTGGATTTTGTTTCTTGATCCACTCTGCCAGTCTGTTTCTTTTGATTGGTGAATTGAGGCCATTTACATTAATGGTTATTACTGATATGTATTGACT
>NW_004956503.1:0-1333 GCF_000276665.1 Chinchilla lanigera
ACCCCAGCCTGGCTTTCATGTTACCACTGACCCTTTGCAAGGGGACTGTAGGGACCACTGCCTCGCCGGAGAAGGACAGACCCTTTCCCTCATGCAGTGTGGGATGTAGTGGAGATGGCAATACACAGATCTCTGGTTTTTTCACTCGGAAAGATACTTGTTCAGGAACCCATCTTGGTGTTTAAAAACATATCTTGGTCAATGCACCAAAACATTTGAATAAAATTTCCATTCTCTCCTGGCTGAACACGTTTTTTGCGTCTTTAGCTGCTTCTCATTGCCGCAGGTCCTGTCTTGCACCTAGATTACTTGGCAACTTCAAAATGCCCAGCAAGCAGCCTCTGCCTCTGTATGTCTAGTGCTGGCCTTGGGAATGTGAGTGTGGCATGTGAGTGCGTAAGCAGGGAGGTCGGTCCTTCCCTGTCTCCTCCCAGCAGGACAAGCTGCGTGCATTGAAAGGCTTCTATTGCCTTCCTGGCCCAGGCAGTAGCTCCCTTGTAGGTAGAGGTCACAATTCAGCTTTCCCAGCTTCTTAACAAAGTTCTCAGCCCTGCCCACCCTCTCACCTTGCTACAGCCATGCAGTCACTTGATAGACACCCTCTGACACCAGGACATTTCCCCTCAATCCTCAACTGCACCTATTCGCCTAGTCCTACACATTTTGAAATCAAGCTCATCTTGCAATCCTCACTAGTTTTATTTTTTTTAATGGTACATAATCTACCATACGACCCACAACTGTGGATATTGCAGAGTTGAAAAAATACATCCTGTGCCAGATCCTGAGCACTGGAAAGAGTGCGCAGGCTGGGAGGCATTCTCTCACCTTCTCTGTGCCAGGCACTTTGCATACACCAGTGTGCTTCACCCTCATCACCTGGGAGGGAAGCACTACCCAGTTCACAGATGAGGAAACTGAGTTTCTCCAGATCATACTGCTGGTGAAGAGGCAGAGCCAGGGCATGAACCCAAGTGGACAAGCTCCATGTTACATAACCAACACGCTCTGCTCCCTGGGGGCATCCCTGCAGGCAAGGGGGTGGAGTTATGTAGTAAGCACCAGTACAGTGACATGGCTCATGACTGGGGAACCGGAACAGCAAAGGGGAAGAAGAGACAGGTGAAGGCGCAGGGTTCTGGAGCTTGCAGGCTGCAATAAAAAATAGGTTCTGATCCAGGGAAGACTCCAGGAGGGTGTTGGAAGATGTGGAGCCCAGAACAACAAATGACTGGGGTCAGGGTTCTGGGTCCAAGAGAAAGGATGAATCAGAAGAAGTTTAGGGCCCAGACCCAAAACCCAGGCACTGCTTATCAATTATAGCAAGTCCGTC
>NW_004956503.1:2773-4088 GCF_000276665.1 Chinchilla lanigera
ATTCCTGTGAACTCAGCCATCCAAGCCAGCCCACTGCCCCGCCCCTCCCACTTGGCCTTTGTCCTGGAGGCCCTACTCACTGGGGTGCTATGGCTGTAATTGTCACCCAGGTCTTGCGAGCCCTGGTGAGGGCCTAGGACACTCAGAAGGAAGCAAGGAAGATACCGGACTCTGCTGCCAAGTGCCCATTCCCATTAACCTCTGTGAACCCATTTCTTCCACTTCCTCCCCTACTGGGGCCCTAATTCCTGGAGGGGCAGGAAGAGGTGGGTTTTGTGGACAGGCTGAGAGAAGCCAGGCAGAGGGGAAGGTTCCGAGCCCCCAGAGACCCCTCAAATGCCCTGCCCAGGGATCCTCAGAGTTCCACTGACTCTGGGAAGTAACACTGTACCAGATTCCTGAGGACTGACAAGTGCTCTTCGTTCTTTGTATCACTGAATAAATGCTACCCAGGAAGGCAGCATTTCCGTTTCACGTGTGACAAAACAGGCGCAGACAGACTGTGTAACCCACAAGTCGCACGGGGCTACTGTATGGCAGCCCTGAGACCGCAATCTAATTTGAAAGGAGGGCCAGCTGCCCCCGCCTGGCCTCTCTTGTGCCCCAGTGTCTCCCCACCCTATCCCATGTGTCCGATTAAACTTTTGCTGCCTGGATTAAATCACGGTTTGGTCTGTCTGGACTTAGCTGAAGTCTGCCCACTCGCATCTGGGGATCCGATTCACCCAGAACCAGCGTGCAAGTTCAGGGCCTGGACGTGTGACAGGCCAGACCGAGCCAGACAGCCAGGGAGCTCAGGGCGCTCACAGCAGGAGGCTCAGTCTGCAAACTGCAGCCAGAGGAAAGCTGAGGCTCAGAAGGGGGCAGGGCCCTGCGCATGGACACATAGTAGGCAGAGGTAGGGGCAGGACAGAACCTGAAGAAGGCAGTCCCTGGCTCTGTTGCCTCTACCCTTAGCTGTGCCAAAGCAGACTTCAATATTTGCCGGAGAAGTTGCTGTGTGACCCTCGCCCCAGCCGTGTCCTTCTCTGGCTCTCAGCTTCCTCATCTGAAGAGTGTAAATGGTCTCTTAAGACCTGCAGTCTTTATTTATTGCCTTTACTCCCAACCCGGGCTGTGGATGGATTTGCTCCTTTACAACTCGCGTGTGGGACATGACATGCTCACAGAGCTCATTCCAATCCCGTCTGGGCTCACCTTCCTGTAGCTGGGCAACCACGGCCAGAGACCAGCTGGATCGCCCAGCCACGCACTGCGGGAGGCCCAGGCCCCTGCCTCCCAGCCTCCTGCTCTGCTCTCTGCACCGGGCCACAGG
>NW_004956504.1:0-1002 GCF_000276665.1 Chinchilla lanigera
ACCACCTTAGGGCAAGAGATGCTCTTCCTTCCCATTTTATTTGGTTTTCTCTTTCTCGCACCCCACCCTATGCCCAGAATTCTCGATCGCCAACCACACTGCCTGATTCTAACGAGCAGCCTCATTTTCCATTGAACCTAATATTTGTGAGGTTCAATCAAAACGGAATGGGTGCCAGGCATGGTGGCACATGCCTGTAATCCCAGCACTCAGGAGGTTGAGGCAGATGGATCATTGCAAGTTCGAGACCAGCCTGGGCTACAAATGAGCTGAATGCCAGCCTGAACTGCACTGGAAGACCCAGCATCAAAAAGACCAAAAAAAAAAAAGAGAAATCTGAATGGGCATCATAAGGAAAGGGGGGATTTAGAATTGCTTGGAAGGGAGAAGGCGCCCTTTCTCTCTGTCCCGAAACTTCCAATGAACTGATATGGAATGCATCCCAGCATGGCGGCCACGCCTCATTTCAATATTCCTGATGCTAAAATGTTATATATATGGTGAATACGGGAGGGTACACAAATGAATTTGCTGTGCTACATATGGAAATGGAAGCATTAAATTGTATTTATATCTAATGGTGACCCCGGATCAGGCGTGGTCTGAGGGATTGGGAGCAAGAGAGGGCTCCTGAACCTGCACCTGTGTTCCTTGCTGCCTGAGACCAGAGCAGAAAGTTAATTGGCCCAGGGGCTGACTGCTGCCCATGAAACTCCCCTGTCAGAAGTGGACCTAGAAGAAAACGTTTTCCAGCCTTGACCATGACCATTACAGACTCCCAGACCTCTGACCCAGGTTTCTTTCTCTCCACAATGTCTGAGGCCCACAGCTTCTGCCTCAGAGGTTCTTAGTCTTGGAAGAAACTGGTTCCCTGCTTCTGCTTGGGAATGCTGCTTTCGGAACTCTGCCACAGCTCACATTCCTAGATTTTATTTTCTTTATCATTGCAATCAGCTGATCCAATCTTCATCAAGGTTTCTGCTATGGGGCACCAAAGATTTA
>NW_004956504.1:2503-4106 GCF_000276665.1 Chinchilla lanigera
CAGTCTCAGACCTCCAGCCCATTCAGAAGAAGCCCACTACGCACAGACATAGAAGAAGTATGAAGTCAAACACATGAAATATCTCAAATGAGAACAAATGAAGTAAAGAAACAACTCTATCAGTTTATAGAAGAAATCAAATGAGAAATAATCTCTCAGGTAAAAATAAGACAACCATAATAATAGAATTGCTCAGCATGTCTGAAGAAGACAGATAAAAAGTAGATGAGCATAGAACACTAATGGAAAACTTGAATGAATAGTATAGGAAAGAATCAGAATGCATGAAATGGATTCAAGGACATATCCAGGAAATTAAAAATTCCATTGCAACCTGGCAAAACCGCTTGAATGAAAATGAAGATAGACATTCAGACCTTGAAGACAGCAATGCAACAGAAATCTCAAAACATCTCTTAAAATAACAAAGTATCAAGAAATAACAATTGAATAACTGCAAGATCATGCAAAGAAAAATAACACAAGACTGATAGATGCCAAGAAAAAACCAGCCCTCAAAACAATTGACAAAACAAGACAATGTCTAGAAGTAATAGCAGAAAATTTCCCAAGCATTTAAAAGAATTGGACATACACGTAAGTAAGGCATATAAAACCCCCAATTAGCCATAGCAAAAGTAAATCTACACATTGACATATAAAACTCAACATCCAAGAAATTCAGCATAGGCACAGAATATTAAAAGCTGTTAGAGAAAAAGAAACAATCACCTGCCACGGAATGTCCAAAAGAATCATGGGAAATTTCTCAACACAACCCATCAAGAAAAAAAGAGCTTGGGGGCTGGGGATTTAGCTCAGCGGCAAAAGCGCCTGCCTGGCAAGTGCAAGGTCGTGAGTTCAGTTCCCGGTACCGGAGAAAAAACAAAAAGAAAAAAAGAGCTTGGAGTGAAGTATTTCATACTCTCAAACGAAACAACTTCTACACAGGTTTATGTACCCTGCAATCCTGTCTTTCAAAATTGATGGAGAAATAACATACTTCCATGAAAAAGGACAAATGAAGAAATTCATGACCACCAAACCAACGCTACAAAGAGCACTACAAGATATGCTAGACAGAGACAAAAATGAACACGATTTTTGTTCAACAGGAACAGTACAAAGGAACCATCAAGCAGGGCAAGTAGTTAAACAGAGGGGAAAATTAGGGAACCAAGGGCATGAAAATAACATGACAAAGATAAGACAATACATGCCACTTATAACCATTAATGTACATGGCCTCAATTCACCAGTCAAAAGAAGCAGACTGGCAGAGTGGATCAAGAAACAAACATGCTGTAAGAAAAACATTTAACACCAAAGGAAATTCAGAGACGGAAATTCAAAGGATACAAAAACAAATACTCCATGCACCAGGAAGTCGGAAAAAACTAGCCATAGCTACTGTGTTTGCAGACAATGTGAACTTCAAGCTGAGAAGAATTAAAAGAAATAAACAAGCTCACTCCATACTTGTTAGGGAGAAATGTCAAGAGGAAGAGATAACAATCAGAAATATATATCTGGTGCTCTGACACCAAATATACATGCACACAACACTATAAGACAAATTTTAATGGACATGAAAAATCAAATA
>NW_004956505.1:0-4070 GCF_000276665.1 Chinchilla lanigera
CAAGAACAGCATGGATTTGGCCTGTGGGCCGACCCCTGGGGTAGAATACATACCTTACCTGTTCTAGTGTGGAAGGAGCTGGGTATTTATACACGGGTGAGGGCTGCCGAGGTGGGGCTGGGGAATTGGTTGTTGCCGTAGTGGCTGCTGCACAGGGAAGGGCCCTCCAGCAAGAGTGCAGGCGCTGGCCAGAGGAAGTTGGACAGGGACAGGGGAGATGAGGCAGGAATGGCAGCATTACTCACTCCAGCTTGGGCAGGGCACCTTTGACCACTGGGAGACTGAACTGGAGAGAAGGTGGCAGGATGAGCAGGGAAAACAAGTTCCGGACAGGGCTAGATGATTTCACTTCATAATCCCAGCCTTTGCAAGCATTTGTTCTTCTAGGCAAAACCCAGCTTCTCCATACCGAACAGTCTTGTTCTAGTTTTCTACCGCTGTGTCTCTGTGTGGGTCGTTCCTGCAGTTGTGCTGCCTGCTCCTCCTCCGGGGTCCCAGACCACCTCCTCCAGGAGGCACACCTGTCTTAGGTGGAGTTGGCCCTTCCACCTGGGCATCCCTTGGCTTTCCGCTTTTCCCTTTCTCCAGAACTTGCATAGCGTGGCTTCTGTCACTTCGCAGTCACCACACTGTGAGCCCTCCAGGTTGGGAGCTGTGTGATCCTGTCTGCACCTGCCCAGGGGCACTGGTTTGAGAAGGGCACGACTGGATGCCAAACAGCTCCTTCCTCCCCCACACCCCTTTCCTCCCTCCAGTGCCTGCCAGTGCCAGGTCCTGTCCCAGTGATCTAAGACCAGACCAGCCCTTCCCTGGCAGAGTTTGCAGTCTGGTGGTGGTGGGTTGTGGTTAAACACGAGACAACCCAAAGGAACAACTCATGGTGTGGAAGAGAAGTGCAGGTACCAGGAAAGCCGCGGCATGGAGAACTGACCTGCGTGGATGTGAAGGATAAGGTAGAGGACAGGTGGATGGGGACAGGAGGCCACAGAGTCGAGCACGCAGACTGGGAGCCAGGTCCAGGAGTGGAGGGCTGAGCCTGGCTTTTCTGTCTGCGTGACTTACCTCTCCCCGCTCTGTCTTTCTCTGTCTCTGTCTGTCTGTCTTTGTCTCTGTCTCTCTCTCTCATACACACACATGCGGAGAGAGATACTGCATAATATAGCTGCTTCTGCATGACAGATTATGAGTAGTTTTACTTTCTAGTTTATATTTTCTAAGTTTGCTACAATGGCTGCATCTTTGTAAAAATTGAGGTCTCAGAGTCAGGAGACTGGACCCCTTCTGGCAGTTGTATGACCTTAGATATGTTATTGGCCACTCAGAGGTGCTTCTGTTTCTCTCTGTAAGAGGTGAATAGTGATCATTAACCCCACCCACACAGCACCTATCTCTCTTCACCTCCATTAACTCAATTAAGCCCTACAACTGCCCTGAGGTAGGTACTATCACTGTCTTTATAGATGAGGAAACTGAGACACAGAGAGGCTGAGTAAGTTACCCAGTGTCACACAGTGGAGGACTCTAAACCAGCTGCTGGAAGTTTAGCCACTTGGCTCTGCTGCCCACCTCACAGGGCCAGAGCAAGTGGACATCCGTCCGTGGAGCCCTTCGTCCAGCCCCTAGCAGATAGTTAATGCTCAATAAACATTAGCTCTTATTGTCATTAACAGCTGTGCAGAGGCCCTGAGTTGGGAAAGGTAGGTGGTCCTTCAAAGGGCCAGGGAAAGGGGCACATTGATGAGGCATGGTGCTGGGTCGTACTAGATCTTAAAAGTCGGGTTGTGCATGTGAGCGTGGAGTTGGAGCCCCTCCTGGGTTTTTAGTAGAGATCTGACAGATTCAGGTTTGGGCTGTGCAAAGGATGAAGTACTCCTCTGGCTGCAGTGGGGAAGGGGAGAGCTGAGAGGCCCAGGACGGCTCCGTGCATTGTAGCTGCTCTCCCCAGACAGATCTGACCGTCCCTGCATTGCTTCCTCAGACCAGGATGGGGCTGGCCTGGTGTCTGGGCTGGCTGCGTGGGCCAGAGCACCAGGGACGAAGTCAGGAGTGTGTCACCGGGCTGGCCTGGTGATGCTGGGAGGCTGGGAAGCGGCTGCTGGAAGGCAGGAACAAATTACTCTCCTGGAGATGAGGCCGGGCCACTTCCTGCCGTGTTACATTATTAAATTTGTAATCTTCATTCTAATACTTTCCAGCAGTGAATAAGAACCAAATTTAAAATGCCGGCTTTACATTTCTGGAAGGAATATAGCTCTTTGTCAAGAACTCTTGAAACCTATAATTTCTCTCCAGAGGTGAATGTCTAAATCTTTTTAAGAAATTAAGATAAAAAATAAGGGAAAATTACTGTTTAGTTAGAGGTTGGGGTTGAAGGGCTTGACCCGGATTGTATTCTCTCGCCTCAGAAAGGGCTCAGAGTGGAGCTAGCCCTACAGATGCTCTGGAAGCTTGAACCCCTAAATCTGGGCCTTGCTGGGGAAGAAAGTAAGATAAGCCTCATTTCTACCTCACCCCTACTTAGCACATCTGTTGATTTAGAAAAGGGTTTGGTAAAAAGTCGGCCACTATCTCCAAAAGAATAGACCTGTGTCAGACTCCTGTGAGTTTTCCAGTGTTTGGTGGATGGCATATCTGGCTGCTGGTGGAATCTTGTGCCACCTTGTTCCTGCCCTTCGAGCTGGGCAGAACGGGCCTTGATCCAGTGTCACCCACATCCCTGAGCTGCTGTCCAGCCATGCTCTTCCGTGGCGCGAGGAACCTGAGGGGGAAGGGAAATGCCTGCTGGACTCTGTGCGGGACCGTGTTCCAGGTGTAGTGACCCTGCTGTTCCCTGCCCAGGGCTTCTGGGGTCTACTCCGACCCCTACCTATCTATCCATGACTGGTGTCCTGAGGGTGCCCCGAAGATGCTGTTTGTGGCGGGGAGATCTGTGCACAGTTGTATAGAGTCCCTTGGGGTGGGGATGGGCAGGAAGACAGAGGTGGGCCCGGGCTGAGGGTTGGTACTCCCCTCCCACTGTGGTCAGCCACGGGGCTCTGAGGATTCTAAATCTGAACCTGTCTGGGCCATCAGGGTCATTATGGAGGCATATTTCTTAGAATAGAAAGCTAGGGCATATTTTATTTAACAGCCCTGATTTATAACTTTAAAATATTTAGAAGAAGTATGAGAGCCTCATTTGTACTTTTCCCCCAGAGGTCCCATGGTGTTCGAGGCGGGCCTTTGTGTCCTCCTGTGAACTGATCATGGAGCAGGCTACGGATGGCCCTTCCCTCGTGGCCCTGCATGCGGCGTGGGAGCAGGCTACGGATGGCCCTTCCCTCGTGGCCCTGCATGCGGCGTGGGAGCAGGCACAGGTTATATGGTTCTTCTGCGCAAATTAGAGGAAGGTACTTTTTCCTGTCCCATGAGGGGCTGAATTAAAGAATGGTACCTTCTCTAGGAGGATGATTTGGGAGAGATGGCCTCTATTCCAGAGCCTACTGGAGCTGAGTGCAGCTTGACCAGTGAAAAAGCTACATTTCTGCCTGGTCCCCACCCTCAACTGGGCACCTTAGTTTAGAGAGTGCAACCTGCCGAGGAATTCACAATACCCTCAGACCTCAACTGAAAGGAGCCCTGGGCAAGGCCGGAAGGGAAAGTGCTGACACTCTGGAATCCAAAGCTGAGCATTAGGTCATTTTCTTTGTTGCATAATTGTCCTCATCATGACAGTAACATCTATTATGTTTTATACATTGTCAAAGACTGAGTTCTTTACCTGGGTTCCCCTATTGAGATGTCAGGCTCTTATGATGGTATAGTTGTCAAACCCATTGCACACATGAGGACACTGAGGCCCAGAGCAGCCGAGCCTGTCTTTGGTCCAGGGCCATTCAGTAGTAGGTTTAAACCCAGATGTGCTGGCGCTTACATCTTTTAGCCCAGCCATTGCTCTGCACTGCCTTTTATCAGTTTTAAACCATTCTTTATGCAGTCAACAAATATTTACAGGCCCCACTCCAGTGTGCTGGGCATTGAAGGGATGGTGCAGAATAGGATGAGGACCTCCCTCAGCCTAGGAACAAAGA
>NW_004956506.1:0-4089 GCF_000276665.1 Chinchilla lanigera
ACACACACACACACACACACACACACACACACGCACACACACACAATTCCATACTGGTGAAGCACCAAACACCTCTGAACATGAAGCTGCATCTTCTGAAAAGCAACTGAGCTGAAGTGTTGTCAGCAATAACCCCAGTGAAACCTGCTCTCCTCTCCTTCTGACTTGGTACAAACAAAGACTCCCAGGACCGACTATCCACGTGTGGTGCAGTGCCTCAGGGGAAAACTCTGCGTGACATTGTTATCATTTTCATCTCCAGTGCCCAGAAGAGTGCCCAGTCTGCAGAAGACATTTCATGAAGACAAGACATTGAACTTCTAAGTACTTGCCAGTTTCATGTCTTTCTTGAGAGGGTATCCCTGTCTTTTCATGACAGGCAGATCACAGGCTAACTGCCTATGTCCATGTCTACATTAAACTCGTGCTTATCTGTCTTGGCTCCCACTGGCTGGATGAATGTGTACATGCCAGTAACTTCCTACATCATAAGCATGTGTCCTTCTTCTGTGCCCAAAATATCATTACTTTTGGAAATAATGTGCATGTGATAGTTAATTTTATATGTCAAGATTATTTGGTTATGATATTCAGATAATCAGCCATATGTCTTGATGGTGCTATGTAGGTATTTTTTGGTGAGACTGACATTTAATTGACATTTAAATCTGAATATTTTGAGTAAGCAAATCACAGTCCATAGTGTGAGTAGTTTTATCAAGTCAGCTGAAGGAATGCCTTATGTGAACGGACTGACTTCTCCCAAGGAAGAAGAATTCTGCCCCAGTTGGACTCAGGATGGCAATACCTGTTCCTTCTTGGGTCTCGTTTTACCCTGCAGACTTTAGACTTACTAGTCTCCAAAATCATGTATGCCAATTCCTTTATATTGTCTTTGTGTTTGTATAAATGTATACGTTTGCATAGTTTATTATATTTGTATTTTAGATTATGTATTTGCATTTTATATATATGTGCGTGTATTGTTTCTGAGAAAAATAAGGCATTTAGCACCCTATTTTTGCATTTCCCTTTTGTGTTCCCAAGACTGTTTCCAGGTCAGGGGATGTTTTAAGCATGTCCAGGCTGGATTGTCTGGATAAGCATTATCAAGAGGACACTGGGAACTGGTAAAGTCATGTGATCTGCAGAAACTGCCTTCCACCTGTATGCTAAGTCAGCTGTTCCTTGGAATCCTGATCATACAAGGAAACAAATCCAGCCAATGATGTCACTGTAATGTAGTCTAATCTAGAAAATCCCTGCTTGTGGTCACCGTGTACACAAAAATTCATTCCACTGGCCCCTCCTGGGTGTGCCAGGGAGCACAGTTGTAGAATACACATCCCTCATGGTCCTTGCTGAGAGGAGCTGTTGCGCTTGCCTCACGATGTGTTGCCCAGTGATGCTGTTGAAGGATACACACTTACTGGGAACCTTCTGAGTGGTACTGCTGGGCCCGTATATGCTTCTTGTGGGCCCTTCCCCACTAGTGTCATTTAACGTCAGCCTCTCATTAGCACTTGTTAGTAAGTCTCAGTAAATCTTATCTCTCACAAGGTATCTCCAGGTATTTTCTTCCATCTCTCAGCAACCTACTCACTGCTCTAGCACACCTGGATCACGGATGTGACAATGAATAAATTGTGTATAAATATGCGTGCATGTGCATACATATGTATATGTGAGTATACATACACATCTTGTTATTTCTGTTTTTCTGGAATAACTCTAATAGAAAGACAGAATAAAAATGCTCCCTTTTTCTGTTAGATAAGACCTCACCTTTTCATAAAAAGATTCCATTTCCTGGCTTACCTCCTGGCCCTTCCTTCACCCGCTAGGTGGAGAGAGAACCTGACTGCTCCTTGGACTGAAGAAGCACCTGTCCTCTCATGCTAGAAGAGCACAGTGCATGGGTCTCGGGGCACCTCAGCAACTGCAGCTCATCAAGCTGAAGAACACCACTAGTGCAAGCAAAGAGGAGACCTGGTTGTCAAAAACAACTCACCCTTTACTGGTTGTCTCCTAAGCAAACTAAAGGCTGGGATGTAGTGGAAAAAATAGCGATTTATTTAGATTTCTATAATAAAATAATTGTGTAAGCATACAATGAATGTACTTGCAAAGATTCAGAATGCTTACCACTCATAGAGTCCATCTAAAAGTATGAATATAAGATGTAATCACATAAGAAGCAATTTGTTCCTTAGAAGGAAGAGACCGATGTGCACAAATAAAAGTGAAAAAAACATAGTGGCAAACATGTAGGTAAATCTAAATGAGCATCAGGCATATAAAGAGACACTATGACTACAGATATGGACAAAACACAAAGTGGTACGTAATGTTTGGCAACAGAAGAGGTTCAATATTTAAACAGAATTTTTGAGGTCCTTCCTAGATGCAAGTGATAAGACAGGATATTTGAGGTCTGGAGGTGGTAAGTAAGCAACTTAGATCAGACTTTACCCAAGCTCAGAACAAGAAAGAACCATCCCTCTCCAAAATAAAAGGGGATGGAGAGGGAAATACCTTCATCATCTCCCTGTCGTGACTGGGGAATATAATAACAACAATAAAATCATACATAAGAATGTGTAACGACAGGCCTAGCCCAACTAGATCTACTGTTTTTGTTTTCTTATACTCAAGATTGAACCCAGGGCCTTCTCTCTAAGCAATATCTTCAGCCCCTTTTGGTTTTTGAGACAGGATATTTCTAAGTCACTAAGTTGCTTGGGTTGGGTTTGAACTTGCAGTTCTCCTGCCTCAGCTTCCAAGTGCTGGGATTATGGACATGTACCACCTTCCAACTGTATCCTGATCTCAAACTTACACCATCAGTATAGGTGAAGGATGCACTTAGGCTTTCTCCACTCAACTATGTCAGGTTGTTTCTGCTTCTCAGTCCCTGCAAAAATACAAAGCAGATTTCTTTGCATAAAATGGGTTTCCATTTAGTTCCTGCAATTCCCAGAGGAAAGAAGTAGGCCACATATTATCTCAATGTCAATAATAACAGTAATTCACAAAAAGTCTTATCATAAATGAGTCAAAAGGGAGTAAGATGAAATAAAACAGCAGCAAATGTGACTAACTTGTGCTTTGTGTACTTACATAATTCCAGATAATTTAAAGTAAAAGTTAGAGATATGAAAGACAGAATAAAAATATACCAGCCATAACACATTTGCAAAAAGTAGGCAAATTTGAAAAAAAAATTATTTGGATCTAGAACTTATTTGTATTAGAACTTATTCTGGAATTTAACAAAAGATGGATGTATAAAACAGCAGAGAAAATTCAAAGAGCCACAAAGTAAACTGATGAGCTTAAAATAGATCAGAAAAAAGTATTCATAATGAAACTAGGTCACAGTGTGGATGAGAGAGAAACTGAGGCAGAACAGAGAAAACAGGTTTCATGTAATCAATACTAATAGCATTGTAATCAATGTCCTAGGAAGTTGGAACAGAGACTAAAACGCAGGTATACTACTTATCAGAACATCTGATATGGACATCACGAGCCCTCTATAGGGGACCTAGCTCTAGGATGATCACCATCTTAAAGATGCTTACCTAGTCCCATACTCCTACCATGTTTATACTACTTATAAGTTGATAATTACTATATGAAATATTATTCCCACCTTAAAGATAAGGTACCATAAATTCAAATAAGCTCACCACAATCATGAAGTTCTTTAATCATAAAATGAGGCGCTCAGTTTAAATGTCACTTCCCTAGGTTAGACTGCCAGCCACTCTGCCAGGCTGGCTGTGCTTCCTTTTTTAGTGGAATAATGAGCAAAAAATTCCTAAAATCTTTGAGAAATGAATTTTATAAAAGATCTTAATTTTATAGTAAATCTAAAATTGTTCTACAATTTCATGTTTATTGTAAATGTATAACAGATATGATGAAAGGAGTAGAAGCAGAGAGAGAGAGGAGTGTGTAAGAGATTTAGAGTCCTTGTTTTACAAAACACAAAGTTGGAAGAAATTGTCTAAATATTTAAGATCTAACCTAAAAAGGTAATAATAGTAGAAACTACAAAATTTTATATATACATACACATACATA
>NW_004956507.1:0-4037 GCF_000276665.1 Chinchilla lanigera
TAGGGAGCTGGACTGTAATTGGCCCCCGAGGATGGGCTGTAGGTAGACGCAGGCACTGCAAGGCAAAAATACCCAAGAAAAACACATCAGGTATTTGCCCCTTCCCCTGCCCACGGCCAGCTGCAGGGCTGCAAAAGGCAGCTTTAATGTCAGCACATCGAGAGCCCAGTTTCTCTGAGATGCAAGTTCCAGAGCTGCTGTGGCCCAGAGCCCTGGAGGCCTGCTTGGGGCTGGGCAGCGTGAGGCTGTAAATCCTCGCAGCCCTGCAGAAGGGGCAGAGGGCTGGGGGTGCCAGCCCATCCTGCACCTGAGGATGCTGACCAGACCTGGATGTGGCCCAGCCTTGGGACAAGAGATGGCTGGGCTGCTGGACCCAAGTTTCTTTTCTTTCCTCCCCTTCCCTCCCCTCCCCTCCCTTTTTCCTTTTTGAGATGTGGTCTCACTATGTAGCCAGGCTGGCCTGGAACTCACAGAGATGCTCCTGCTTCAGCCTACCAACTTCTGGGATCACAGGTGTGTGTACCACCCCTGGCTGGCTTGCTTTCTTTTTCTTTCTTTCTCTCTCTCTTCCCCCTCCCATCCCCTGCTTCTGCCCCCTCCTTCCCTTCCTTTGTTTCTTGAGTCTTGCTGTATAGTTTAGGCTTGCCTTAAACTCACTGTGTAGGCCCAGGCTGGCCTCGAGTTTGAGGCAATCCTCTTGCCTCAGCCTACAAACTACTGGGATCAAAATGTGTGTACCACATCTGGCTACAACTTCTTCCTTTCTTTTTTGTTGGTACCGGGAATTGAACTCAGTACCTTGCCCTTGCCAGGCAGGAGCTTGTTGCACTGAGCAATATCCCCAGCCCTACAACTCCTTTCTTGAAACACAGTGTGGGAGCCAGGCATGGTGGCACATGCCTGTAACCTCAGCACTTAGGAGGCTGAGGCAGGAGGATTGCTGTGAATTTGAGGCCACCCTAGGATACATAAGTGAGAGTTCAAGTGAGAGTTCAGCCTGTACTATGTATGAGACTCTGTCTCAATAAAAAGAATAGGTGTCTAAAAATGTTGATTGAGTACATGATAAAAGGATTAGAAATCTCACTGCAGTAATTCCAATCAATAAGATGATAATTGAATTTTTTTTGGTACTGGGAATCGAACTCAGGACCTTGCACTGTGCTGCTGAGCTATAATCCCCCAGGGTGATAATTGAATTTTAAATAAAAGGTTGGAATGACTCATCAAAAATAAAAACGGTTTTTGGAGACAAGTTCTCTCTATGCAGTTCAGGTTGACTTTGAACTCATTATTTAGCCCAAGCTGGCCTCTAACTCTTGCCTCAGCCTCCTGAGTGCTGCCAATTTGGTCTGAAAATCCTTTTAGGATATAAATGTATTAGCGTTTCTTCATTTGCATAATGGAATCACCAGCCCCTTGTTCTAGCAGATAAACAGTTTGCTAAACTTTAAAAAACAGACCCATGTTGCTGCTGTTTCCTGCTGGGCAGCCCAGGGTCCAGTGCCAAGGGACTGGGGTTGTCTGTGGTCGCCTGGGTCTCCAGTCTCTGCCCTCACTCCCCGTCCCCAGCCAGGCCAGCCTCACAACACCTACCCCTCTGTCTCTTTCCCACCTGGTGATCTGGCCATCGTGGGTGGCCTGTGGGCCACAGCCCCAGCCCTGCAGCACCTGTTCCCAGAACTCCAGCCCTGCTGAACCAGGTCCTGGGGACAGGCACAGCCTCTTGGGGTGGTGGGGACTCTGCCCACGTGAGCAGCTGCAGGCGTGGGACCTAGGCGGCCCGGCCCAGCCCATCCTGGCAGGACTCAGGCTCACAGAGGCCACCTTTCCCTGAGGCGTCTTCCTCCCACTCAGGGAGGGGTGGACACACCCAGCAGGTCCTGGGTGTCAATCCTCACATTGTCCCCTGTGATGCTTGAGGTCTCGGGGGCTCAGACGGAGTAAGACTCCACAGCCTTCCATTGTACATGCCAGGCCACCTCTGCAAAGAACAGGAGTCCAGTTTCCAGACAGTCCTGGGGCACCGGGGCACCAAGGAGTCATGGTCAACCTGGAAGAGGCTTCGCTGGAGTGTGGCACAGCCACCAGGACACCAGGAGTCAGGCTGGGGTGTGGCTCGGTGGCAGGGTGTTTGGCTGGCATCTGTGGCTCTGGTTCAACCCCCAGCACCACAAAAAGAAAAGTCCTGGCTTCCTGTCTCTGCTCTACCCCCTGTCTGTGTGTCCCTTAGCCTCTGTGGGCCTTGGTGTCCTCAATTAAAATGCTAATGACAAAGCCAGCCGGACATGTGGTGCTCAGCTGTGACCCCAGAACCCCATGTGTCACTCTCTAGACACAAATGAGGATGGTAAAAGAGTAGTGGCTGGGGTCATGGTTGGGGGTCACCCGGTGGCCACTGTGGGGTGAGAGAGGGGAGGGGCGTGGCACTCTGAAGTCAGAGAACCTGCGCCTCCTGCTGGGAGTGGGACATGGGTGACACCTGTGTGCCTCAGGTGCATGGCGTTGTGGGGTGCTGGCCAGGTGCATGCACTTTATGAAGGTGTTGCGAATCCAGCAACCTTATATAGCTCCCTAGTACCCGGAGCAGGTGGTCTCAAAATGGGAAGGGCAAGGGTGACTTGGGGTCCATCAAGGACACAGTGAGGTGACAGGCAAACTTGGGAATGGCTGGGTCCAGTCCTGTCATCTGTCACTGCTTCTTTGAGGTTTCTGTTTTGCTTTTTGTTCCTGCAGGCATGAAGGAGAAAGGCCCCTGCCTTATATCACCCAACCCTGGAGACCCGGAAATGTGGTCAGTCTAAACCGAGAAGTGCTGTTCATGCCAGCACACCCCAGATTATGAAGACTCAGTGAAATACCTCCTGAATAGCCATTTTGTATTATATCTTGAAATGATTTCTTTTTTTAAACTGGGGCTGGCCTGGAACTCCTGGGCTCCAGCGAGCCGTTTGCCCTCCCCTTCTGCAAAGCATGTGTCACCTGGACCAATTGTGAAATATTTTGAATATACTGGGTTTTTAAAAAAAAAGTACTAAAATTAAGTCAGATGTGGTGATGCAGGCCTGTAATCGAAGCACTCTGGGAGGCTGAGGCAGGAGGATTGCAAGTTCAGGCCCAGGATGGACAATTTAGCGACTTATAGAGAGCCTGTCTCAAAATAAAAAATGAATAAATCCGGGGAGGAGGGGGTGTTGGAGATGTGGCTCAGTGCAAAGGCCCCGGGCTCAATCCCCTGTGTCATACATACACTGTATATGTATATATACATGTACATTTCACCTGCTTGCTTTCGCTCTAAAAAGGCGGCTAACCGGAAACATTTCCTCTTGGACGACGCTGCCCTAATCAAAACTGAGGCTAGGGCACTGAAGCAGACACATGTCAGGTGCGTGTAAGGGGGCTTGGGGAGCATGCCGCCCATCTTGTCCTGCACCGGAGCTGCGCTGCAACGCTGCAGCTCAGGCCGAGACTCCGCAGGTGTCACAGCGGCAGGCGGCACCTGCACCCCACTTCGGGCCGGGGCTGCGCCCTCCGGGAGAAGGGACTCCACCCTGGGCTCCCCGCATCCGCCCCCCGCCCCGCTCTCGGGGAGGGGCGGCGGCGGCTCATCCCTCCGAGCGCAGCGACCTGGAGGGAGGCTGCCACCCACCCATCTGGGCCCGCGGCGGTGGCTCTTCCTGCGTGACGGCACCGAGCCCGTCCAAATTAGGTGATATTTCGTTCCTAATTGGGGAGTTCAAAAGGCTCCTATCGTGCCCGGCGGCCCGGGACCGTGTCATTAACAAGGTGACCTGTGACTCACGCCCGGCTGGGCGACGTGGCCGTTCCGTCCCCGACCCCGTCCCGGACCCCGCCCGCGCCCCAGGTGTTCCGGGCTCCTCGCCGTCCGCCGCAGCCCGGGTCTCGAGATCCGTTGGGCGCTGCCTCCCGGGAAGGGACTCGGAGGCGGCCCCCTGATCCCGCTGCTCGGCTCGGGAGTTCCTGCGGGCGCCGCCCGGCTCGGGAAGGCGCGTGGCGCCCCCTGGTGGGCGCGC
>NW_004956508.1:0-1195 GCF_000276665.1 Chinchilla lanigera
CCCTGGGGGCCTGAGAACCATTGGCACTTAAAGCTCATGACCACTGATATCAAAGGAGCTGCACCTTACAACTAGTGATCTATATCTGCATCAAACAAAAGAACCCCCAAATGTATTTATTACAACATACTGCAGTTATGTTGGGGTCTTTGTTAGGTTTCCTGTGTACACAACTGCTACGTGGAAAGACGTCCACATTAGTAAAGGTATCAGTAGAAGAAAATTATCTGTAGTCACAATTTTTCCCATGCATTTCCACCTTGTTTGAAAGTAGATGGAAAAGGGATTTTGTAGTTTTACTTGTAACATTTTGGTTCAGCATTCCTCAAAAATTTTCAATTTTCCAGCTACTACTCACAAAAGAAACATAAAATTATTGTGTCTGTGATGGTGAGTGATATTACATTTGTTTTCTCTGTAGATTCATCAAGCAGATATTGTCTTTCCCTTAAACTGTCTGATCCTTTCATGAATGCATTTTAGATTTATTTTTCAGACCTCTGAAAGCACAAGGTGTTCAAGGTTGGTGCATGAGCAAAGCTTGTTCTGTCCTAGGCACAAGTCCTGTCTCAGGAGCCTAACAGCTCACTGGAGCCAAGATAAAAAGCAATTACATCCAATGACACACCTATGACACCTGCCTTACTAACGTGAAGCTACCTTGTCCAGCCCACAGCCCTTCTGGGCCTCAGGTGCAGCCTGTGGACATGCTTTATCTCCCAAGATTAATTGGTACAAAAAATATCAAGACTAAAGCCAGTTTTTCTTTAAAAAATCCTTCAGTCAATTTTATCAATAGGGGCACTGATGTTCATACCGAGTGAGGAGCTCATGAATATGTGAAATCATACCTTCCATCTGCCCAGGTGAGTGTCCATAAAAAAAGCTGAGGAAACCTTCAGCCAAGGGAACCTCAGCAGGTGCCAAGGTAGAGTGGGGAGGGGGCTCCTGGGGAGTCAACACAGCGATGGCATCTCAGACCTCTCTGCCAGGTTAGTCATTTCTGAAATTTCAGATTGGTCATCAAAATGCAGGACTTTACCCAGATCTATATGATACCACAACCATCAGTCCATTTGCCAGAGTAAAATCACATCTTTTCTTATCTTATTTGTTGTTAGAAATTTAAGCGAGATCCTTTCCCCTATTACTGCTATTTTATGGAGATCATTTACTGGATTTGAAAAGAGTGTTG
>NW_004956508.1:4605-5385 GCF_000276665.1 Chinchilla lanigera
CAGACATTTATGATTTATAGAAGAGACACAGGTTTTCCTGAGGCGCAGCCTGATCTTTAGCAGAGACAACTCTGGAGGACCCAAAACTCAGCCCCTTGGTGGGGCCACACAGAGGTTGGAGTAGCAGATGTGGATCAGGCAGATTCTGAGTGAACATCTGGTAGCTGATGGTGGGTCCTTGCCTTGGGATCCCTGGGTACCACATTTTGCTTCTGACTGAGCCAGCAGGCTCCTGGCCAGCTTGGGATCTGAAACACAACCTAGGCATAGGCCGTAACTTTTGGAACTAATTGGGTATACAGATGATGAAGATTGTTAATGATGTAGACAAGCCTAGAAGACCAAAAACAGGAGGCTCCCTTATAGATATTCATGACAGTATGTACATATAAAAGTTTAACTTTCAATATATACATCTATAACACTATTGATTTAAAATGTTTCTGAAGAATTCATCCCTTATTGGAATTACTAAGAACATATTGAAAAACACTGTGCTTCTGGTAAAGGAATATACAAAGTAAACACTCAGTGCCCTGGTCAAGTGAAGTAGATCACAACACAGTGGATATTAAGGCAGGAAGTGAGCTGGGCTGATCTCTCCTATGCACCATGAGCAGCCACAAGAAAATTTTCAGTGTAGCAGAAAGCAGGTGTGAAGCACTGTGCCTGTCCAAACTGCACAGTAATACACCCCAGAATCACTTTCTTCCACATGCTGTATTACCAATGTATTGCTATACTGAGTGACTTGATAAGCATTGTATCTCCCTGGTCTGA
>NW_004956508.1:5485-6860 GCF_000276665.1 Chinchilla lanigera
TTGAGCCAGCAGGCTTTTGGCTAACCTGGGATCTGAGATGCAGCCCAGGCATAGGCTGGAAGTTTTGGAACTAATTGGTGTACAGATGATGAAGATTGTTAATGATGTAGACAAGCCTAGAAGACCAAAAACAGGAGGCTCCCTTATAGATATTCATGACAGTATGTGGATAAAAAAGGTTTCCTTTCAAGTTATACCTCTATAACACTATTGAACTAAAATGTTTCTAAACATTTTATCCCTTATTGGAATTACTAAGAACCTATTCAAAAACACTGTGTTTCTGGTAAAGGAATATAGAAAGCAAACACTCAGGGCCCTGGTCAAGTGAAGTAGAGCACAACATAGTGGATACTAAGGCAGGAAGTGAGCTGGGGGCTGATCTATCCTGTGTACGAGGAGCAGTTACAAGCAAACTTTTCAGTGTGGCATAGAGCAGGTGTGAAGCACTGTGCCGGTCCAGACTGCACAGTAATACATCCCAGAGTCACTTTCTTCCAGATTGTGTACTACAAATTTATTGCTATGCTGTGTGGCTTGATAAGCATTGTATTTGCCTGGTCTGAGTCCTGATTCTAGCACAGTCTTCGAATTGGAGAAGTCATAATAGAGAAGGCGTTGTGGGGCCTGACCCTCCTGAAATCGGTACCAGTGGATGTAGCTCCTTACTGCACGCATATCACAAGGGATTGTCAGATAGGATCCAGGTTTCCTCGTGATTGAGACCATTCCCTGCTCCATGTTGGAGGAAATTTGAGTGTCTGCTGTGGAAACATCACAACATAATGAAGAAACATTAATGACATTCTTTGGCAGGGTTGGGGAAAAAATATCTCAGGAGCAACTATGGTGCCTACTTACCCAGAGGCAAGAAAGCTAGAAGCAGGACCACAGCCCACAGCATAGCTCTTCTTGGCCTTGCACGGAGAGAGATCAGATGAGAAGAACAGAAAGCCCTTTTCAAACTCAAATATTACTCCACATGAAGGGGACCCTACATGAGTGAGTTGACCCTGGTCTTCCTGACTGAGCGACAGGCAGGAGCAGTAGCTGAGGGACTTTCTGGGAAGACAGCCCACTTGGTGACCTGAAGGGGCGGTGCCTGGGAGCTGCCCCTGTCTCTCTGCCTTTGTGTGTTCCTGCAGAGCCTCCCTGTGGCCTCTGGGAGCAGGCTCTCACCAGGTGAGGAGAATCCAGGAGCCTTGAGAACTCTGGAGTGAGGCTGGCTGGGTGTGAACATGGTGCCAGGCAGAGTCTGAATCGCAGGGACCGGTCCCTTGTGGAAATAGGGACGTCATTACAGTGTAGTTTCCTGTGTTAATGCTGCTGCCATGTTCTTTTGAGGTGAGCATTCCTCTTTATTATCCTCACCTAC
>NW_004956508.1:8145-9247 GCF_000276665.1 Chinchilla lanigera
GTGACAAAACAAAATGTCAAAATCATTTAAACAAAAATATCAAAAAAAAGTTCACACAAACAACCAAAATATCAAATAGGAAGCTAGTTTCACCACCATCTGAAAGCCAAGCACTGGAAAGAAGCCAATACTTGTGCTAGAGGAGAATGATCTAAGGGACACAGTGGAAAATCCAGAAAGATCTACAAGTGTGTGAGAATTTAACATAGGACGAAGGTGTACATTCAGAGCAGCCAGGCTCGATTAAGCATTCAATAAATTCTCCTCTGGCATCTGGCTGCCCATATAGGAACAAATATACTATAATCAACACTTCACCACTTGCAAATAGCACTTAGGGGTAATTAAACTGTAAGCACAAGGTATTCAAATCTATCACTCATAAGTTGCATACAAATTACAGGTGAGATAGACCATCAAGAACAGTGTTTATTAGGAAAAATTAGTAGATGTTATGAGGAAGACATGCAAATTTCTAGTCACTAAAATCTTCAAAATCTCAATAATGAGGAAATATTTTTCCTGCATATTGGCTGTATGGTTAATTTCTCTAAAATGGTGTTTGTGACAACTTACAAATTAACAAAAATGAATATTTCCATAGAAAATGGGCTATGAGTATAAAGAGGTATTCATTCCACAGGAATATAAATGACCATCACGTTGGTGAAATTACAGTAACCCTCATTATAGGTAAGAAAATCCAAGTGGAATGAACACCTCATTTTAAGATCACTGTGCTGGGTTAGACTCTCCACCACTTCATATTCTACAGCCTTGGCAAAGTCAGTTCATGCCATCAACCTCAATTTCTCATCTGCTAAGCTCAGTGGTGCTTGAACCCTCAAGTGGTATTTGTAAAGATTAAATGAGATAATATACCTAGAATGCTCAGCACCATGACTACCAAGGAAAGAGAACCTATATTTATCAACCTTCATAATTATTTCTACTACTATAGTAATTGTTATATACAAATTTCAAATGGATCCATGACACACACCGTAAATAATAAATAAATAAAAATGTAAGAGCTCATGAAATTCTGTATTTAAAATCTTGAAGTAGTGTGTGCATTCTTTTAATTAAAGCATGGAATCTA
>NW_004956509.1:0-1432 GCF_000276665.1 Chinchilla lanigera
AAGGCCCAGAAAATAGTAATCAAAATAGGAATTAAAGATTTAGATAAATTACAGGGTATATAGAGATAATTGAGCTGAAAATTATCCGTATTCTTAAGACACAATAAAATACACAGAATATATGTATATATTCATTATAGATTAAGGATTGCGTTTTATCCAAATTTTTCTGATAAGAGATCTCTGCTAACTGACAACAAAATCTGACTAGTCTATTTAAATTATAAATTTCTAAAATTATAATAGAGTTACTATAATTTAATTTGGTCAAAAATATGTTTGAGTGCACTCTGATTCTGTATGGATGTTGGTTTGTTCTGTGTACTTGTTTGTGTGTTTGTCATTCAGTGAACAGCTGTTCCCCTTTATTTTGAGCTCGACAATTTTTCTTTTATCATTTGTTTATAATACAACTGGGTAATAGATTTAAAAGCATGCTTTCACCCGAGTTATCAGCTGGTTTTTATGATATCAAAATTAAGATATTTAAGGACAGTCCTTAGGTGGAGAAATTATTGGGTAGGACTCCAATTGGTAAATAGAGGAGTGGCCAACCTTTATTCATTAATAAGGAGCCCCCAGTGATCTACATAGTCTCTTGGGAGACACCCCAATAATTGGGTCATCTGGTCAAAAAGAAGTTTTTCAGTAAAAATTACAATAAGGTTTTCTCATAAATAATGCTCTTGGTACAAAAACTAAATTTTAACAAAGGTTTTCACATGTGTATGGTAATTCATTAGTATTAATCTCATGGTGTATTAAAGTGTTCATGATTCCAGATCTATAGTTCTTCCAAAATGTAAAGCAAAGATTATTTAGTGTGATAAGACTTTCCTTCAGATTCAGACCTCTGCCTTTAGCAAAAACTTGTGATGTATAAACCATTAAAGGACAACAAATTAGATAAAAGCTTCACTGGATAGAGATGATTGGTTAAAAAAGGTCATGTTATGTCATAATAAAAATTTAAGTATGTTACAATGTCATCATGATTGTCATGTAGCAATGTTATCTATGGTTTTGATTTCTAAATTTCTGGGTAAAAATATGTATGTGTTGTTTGTTACCATTCTATTAGGATTTAAACATTAGGATATCCACAGTTGTTAAAAAATAATGATTCCATTTATATGTTCTAGTGTGTTTGCTATTCAGATCAGATTATAATAATAAGCTTATTACCTCCATTACAATGTTATGTCATTAATCTTCTCTGCTGGATGTTTAACAACTGAGGTTTAGAGACCAAAAATTGGAGAGATAAATTGTGCTAAGTGGACAGCCAATGTTTTGGCCATGCCTTGCCAGGTCAGTAAAGACTCAAGACATAAGAGAACCTCTGGTGGGGGCTGGGGATTTAGCTCAGCGGCAAAAGCGCCTGCCTGGCAAGCGCAAGGTCGTGAGTTCGGTTCCCGGTACCAGAGAAAAA
>NW_004956509.1:1532-5401 GCF_000276665.1 Chinchilla lanigera
AAAAGGCCCAGAAAATAGTAATCAAAATAGGAATTAAAGATTTAAATAAATGACAGAGTATATAGAGATAATTGAGCTGAAAATTATCTGTATTCTTAAGACACAATAAAATACATGGAATATATGTATATATTCCTTATAGATTAAGGATTGTGTTTTATCCAAATTTTTCTGATAAGAGATCTCTGCTGACAACAAAATCTGACTAGTCTATTTAAATTATAAATTTCTAAAATTATAATAGAGTTACTATAATTCAATTTGGTCAAAAAGATATTTGAGTGCCCTCTGATTCTGTATAGATGTTGGTTTGTTCTGTGTACTTGTTTGTGTGTTTATCATTCAGTGAACAGCTGTTCCCTTTACTTTGAACTCAACAATTTTTCTTTTATCATTTGTTTATAATACAACTGGGTTACAGATTTAAAAGCATGCTTGCACCCAAGTTACTAGCTGGTTTTTATGATATCGAAATTAAGATATTTAACCACAGTCCTTAGGTGGAGAAATTACTGGGTAGGACTCCAACTGGTAAATAGAGGAGTGGCCAACCTTTATTCATTAATAAGGAGCCCCCAGTGATCTACACAATCTTTTGGGAGACACCCCAATAATTGGGTCATTTGGTCAAAAAGAAGTTTTTCAGTAAAAATTACAATAAGGTTTTCTCATAAATGATGCCCTTGATACAAAAACGAAATTTTAACAAAGGTTTTCACATGTGTATGGTAATTCATTAGTATTAATCTCATGGTGTATTAAATGTGTTCATGATTCCAGATCTACAGGTCTTCCAAAATGTAAAGCAAAGATTATTTAGTGTGATAAGACTTTCCTTCAGATTCAGACCTCTGCCTTTAACAAAAACTTGTGATGTATAAACCATTAAAGGACAGCAAATTAGATAAAAGCTTCACTGGATAGAGATGACTGGTTAAAAAAGGTCATGTTATGTCATAATAAAAATTTAAGTATGTTACAAAACGTCATCATGATTGTCATGTAGCAATGTTATGTATGGTTTTGATTTCTAAATTTCTGGGTAAAAATATGTATTTGTTGTTTGTTAACATTCTATTAGGATTTAAACATTAGGATATCCACTGTTGTTACAAATAATTATTCCATTTATATGTTCTAAGGTGTTTGCTATTCAGATTAGATTATAATACTAAGCTTATTGCCTCCATTACAATGTTATGTCATTAATCTTCCCTGTTGAATGTTTAACAACTGAGGTTTAGAGACCAAAAATTGGAGAGATAAATTATGCTAAGAGGACAGCCAATGTTTTGGCCATGCCTTGCCAGGTCAGTAAAGACTCAAGACATAAGAGAACCTCTGCTGTAAATATCCTATAACTCGGTTGAGTCTCTGATATTCTGATTAAGAGATATGGGACCACAGAGAAAAGTGATTCTGTGATACCTAGTGTGCCTAAGGAGAGTCACCAGGAGAGGAAAAATCTCCCAGACTTTCGCAGAAAGCACCTTGGTCAAGCAGTGACCGTGACTCATCCAGATGGCTGACACTGACAAAAGATCTAGAGATGCTGCACTTGGTTCCAAGAAGATTCCTGACAAGACCTAACTGACCCTGATAGACAGCAAAAGGTTAAATTTTTATTTATGCAGATGTCACTTTATCTTGGTCTTAAACATCCAGCAGAAAAGTGTAACCACAAGATGTAAAGAAACGATACCACAGTAATAGGTTCAAGTCACCAACAACTTCTGGCAATTGCCAGCTAGACTGAGAACCGACCACTGTTACGGACTTTGGACCATGTTCTTCAAGCACAACTTTTCCAGCTTCAATTGAACACCCATCACTTCTGCAACTAAACAGAAAAGGGAGATATGTTGGGAGCCACTGGAGCTGGTTATTGGTCAAGAAGTCAAGCTACCTCAGTATTGAAAAAGGCATCCTGCCGGACAATTACAGTCGTTAGTCGCTAGGCAACATTACCCCCCCCATGACACTAACTTTGCAAGTGTATAAAATAAACGCCCCTACTGTTGAAATCTGTCCTCCTGCTCATCAAGCAAGAGGTTAACTCCACCTGACCCCAGCTCTTGTCTCTTGTCTTTATTTTCTCACACCCACGGCCATTTCTCTACGTGGTAAAATGAGAGACCAACAAGGTACACTACACAGAACTGCCAGATTTAGGTTATGGTTAGTAAGTAACGTGTTTTGTAGAAAATTCTGGAAAGGAATCTTCCTTTGCAGTCATGCAGGCCTCAGTGGAGATGTTATCTCATATCTTAGCTCCATAAAATCGTAGCTCAGCCTGTCTATCTGAACTCAACTGTGGCCATCAGCAAAAAGCAGCTCTAGCCTGAAGTTACCCACTTGCTATCATGAAGACACATACACAGTCTCAGCCAGACTCACTAATTAAACTGAAAGCCCATGTAGGGAAGTCACCTCTATATAGCCTGTGCTGCTTGCTAGTAAGCACAACCATTTTGGGGTCTGGAGAGGGCAAAGTGGTGGTCCTCAACCTAACTCCTGTTTTTAAATTTTTTTTATTCGTGGCTTTAATATATGTGTGTCTCTAAAATAGTATGTTACTTGTGATTTTTGTTTCTTTGATTTTATGCTACAGAATTAACATCTATATTCTCTGTGACTTGCTTTTATCCTCACTGTGTATCATGTAGTCTAAGTTGTGAGCCAGGTGGTGTGCATAGTTAGAAGCAGTTTTCAGTACAGACTATTTAAGTCAGTCACTCATGATGGGTGTGGATCTGGACACCGGAGTCTTGGGAAAATTCCCCACGTGGCTCCCATATGCATCTGAGATCTAGAACCTCTCTCTGCCTTACTGACCAGTCTTGACCCAAGTGGGCCTGGCTCTCTAGCTTTTCTGGTGCTCATGCTGCTCTTGTTCCCACCTGGAGGTGTGCATCACCTTCAGTAAACTACTTTTCATTGTCCTCCCTCCATAGACTCCTCTTGGCTGTAAGTTCTTAGACCCCTTGTCTAAGATGACCTTGGCCATGTGAAAGCGTATTCACTGTTGTTTTGTAGATAGCCCTCAGCTGAGCTTGCCTGATATCTTTCTCATAGGTTTACTGGGGTTATAGATTTGTGGGAGGAAGAGCAGAGGTAACTTACCATATCATGTTGGGGGTACACACTAGCAAGACGACTTGGCACAGACATTAACCTCTGTCTTGTGGCTGGCGTGGGGATCTCTGAGGCAGAGTTACATTTTCCCCTTTCCATACTTAACTCTTTGCCATCAAGTGCCTAAGAACAGTTCATGTTCAGGGGTTGGGAAGTAAGCTGCAACTCTCTGAGTGCTGAGCGTTTACATAAATAGTTTGGACTTCTGCATGGCAGAGTGGTCACTTTTCTTTCACTTATTAAAATTTTGATTTATATCAGTACAGACTCAGGGTTTTTTTTCTTTCTTGATACTGGGGATTGAACCCAGGACAACTGCACTGAGTTATATCTCCAGTTTTTTTGTCACTTTTCATAAGTTTTTTGACAGGATCTCACTAAGTTGCCCAGGCTGGGCTTGAACTTGTTATCTCCCCGCTTCAGCCTCTGGAATGCTGAGTTTACAGGTGTGTGCCACCACCCCCAATTAGGATACTTTTATTATAAATACCAAAGTTTTATTTCATTGATCAAATTGTTCCAGTTTTGGCTACTGTGAGCTCTGTCAAGCTGGCTTTTGTGTCTCTGTGACATGCTCCTATCCTTTTGTGATACTACAACAGGCCAAAGGCTAATCTTTTGTTTGTTTGTTTGTTTGTTTTTTTGGTTTTGGTTTTTCTCCGGTACCGGGAACCGAACTCACGACCTTGCGCTTGCCAGGCAGGCGCTTTTGCCGCTGAGCTAAATCCCCAGCC
>NW_004956510.1:0-946 GCF_000276665.1 Chinchilla lanigera
TGCCTGAAACTAACTGATGATCTATTCTTAGCTGACCAGAGTTCACGATGAACCTCTGACAGATGCTAAGCACACCCTTTTAAGGATGAAAGTACTTCTGCTAGGAACAGAGTCCAACAAACAGGTTAGATATACTGTGGTCACCTTGGATGAAATTATTTTGGCCAAAGCTCACACACAGGAAAGGTCTGCACAATGAACTGAGCTATGGACCCTCATACAGGCCCTTAATTGGTCTGAAAACAGAAAAGTCTACTGCTTTCTGCAGCTGTCTGAAAACAATAAAACAGTTGAAACTGCAAAAATAGCTGATAAATGAGCATCTGGGGGAAGAAACACCATGCAAACAAACCTTAAACTTCTAATAGAGACTCCTCTGGACAAGAACAAGGCAGTAGGGGACACACACCTAGGGGACACTCCAGGATGGAGAAACTGTTGTCCCACAAAAATGGCCTCTGCCTAGGTTATGAAACATGACAATGTACCGCACAGAGGAAAAAAAGTCAAAACATCTCAAGCCTCATCAGCATCTGTTCCACTGTCTGCAAATGAAGACAAACCTGCACTCAAAATAATCTCCTCTACGAACTAAGAGAGAAGAAACTTGGACCACATATGTCCCTATAAGCTGCATCAATTAACTTAACACTTCTCTCCAAAAAGTTTAGTCAAAAAATTCCCTAGTCCTTCCTTACTATGGCCCTGAAAAATGCAGCACTACTACTAATCACAAGGACTCTGATGGATTTAGACCAACTGACCTTCCTCTACCTGGAGGTCTCTTCCCCCAGGATGTTAGCTCTATGGAAGATACATAATTAAGGCTAGGATATTACCTATTACCATGGGTCATACAATATGCACAATATCAATGACTTTACTACAGACAACTTCAAAGACACTTGGAGGTGCTCTTCAAACATGAGCATGCTGAAGCAAGTGG
>NW_004956510.1:2649-4001 GCF_000276665.1 Chinchilla lanigera
TGAGAGTCTATGTTAATAAAACAAATGGAAAGAAAAGATCTGGGGATTTAGGTCAGTCATACAGTGTCTGGATTTAATACTGATACTGCAAGAGGAGGGTAACAAACAATTGAAAAACAAAATAAGAAAAATGCTAACTAGAGCACCAAGTAACATACATAAACCTCAAAAAAAAAAAAAAGGTCAAAATATATCAAGCAAACAAAAAGTAAAACAATATATAAAATAAAATTTAAAAAGGTAAAGTAAATGAATATTCTTTGCCTTGTATTCTAACAGTGACAGTTTTCTTACTCTGTAGGAGTGAAAACATCCTCATTGTTGAAGGTTACTTTTTGGTAAGATGTGAGGAGAAATGGTAATTTTCATGATTCTCTTTCAGTGTGTCTGTCCCCAGCTTGTCCTGTGCTGATATCACGTGTGAAATCCCTCCCCGGGGATGGACCTCTATTCCTGCATGGGTGATATTCAAGACCTCAGTAAATGCACACAATAATGGAATTCCCTTACACTTGTTTTGCACTCCTTGATACGCAGGCTTGTTTTTTCTTTTTTCCTCCTCCGCTGATTTTTTATTTCTCTTTGAGATGACGGCCCCCTAATTTGACCACGCTACACCCCAAATTGAATTCTGGGCTGATTAATCCTGCTACAGACTCCTGAGTGCACGCACCATAGACATGCAGAACTCTCCCAACTTAGACAAGGTTTAGAATGCATAAACTACAACTTACTCCATGTATACATTTAATGCAGTTTGGCACCTGTTACACACTTCTCACTGAAAGTGCTCCCTTCCCACACTTATGCAGGAGACTGCAATCAAAATCACCGTCTAGTGGGGCTGCTTTTCCTTTATCACATTCCCTATGATAGAGTAAATCATGTTTCTTACCCAAATGCAGCAGGTATAACAACATTTTCTTCCTCCATAAATCCACAAAGCTCTCACACTTGCTAAAGCAAAGCAGTAAGTGAATTATGCTATGATTCGTGTACCACACTTTTTATTATATTCTATATGTTCCTTTCCAGTCTGTGATGCTCTACGTCTTCATTACACTCTTTTTCTACATTTCCTGGGCCTCTCTTCTATCTCCATCTATGCAAATCCTGTGGAAAATGTCCCTTTCAGGCATGGGGAAATGGTCTCTGTGCTGTTTTTCATAACTGCTTTGTGGATGAATAACCTGCAGGTCAGAAATTTTAAAGGATTATTTTTCTTCTTCAAGACATTCCTGAGAAACTGACTCTCAGGAAGTCACACTGACTTAGGATCAGAAGTTAGGCTTGAAAAAGGGAAAGAATGACCCTTGCCATTAACCATCCACCTTGGTTTCTAAATGGCCCCA
>NW_004956511.1:0-4024 GCF_000276665.1 Chinchilla lanigera
CAAGAAATTTAGAGAAGATTTAATGCCAATCCTTCCTAAACTGGTTAATGAAATAGAAAGGGAAGCAATTCTCCCCAACTGATTCCTGGAGGCAAGTATTACACTGATACCAAAACCAGAGAAAGACTCAACCAAAAAAGAGAACTACAGGTCAATCTCCCTAATGAACATAGAAGCAAAAATTCTCAATAAAATACTAGTTAATAGAATGCAGCAAATCATCAAGAAGATAATACACCATGACAAAGTGGGATTCTTCCCAAGAATGCAGGGATTGTTCAATGTATGCAAATCAATAAATGTAATACATCATATCAACAGAGCCAAAGATAAGAATCACATGATCATCTCAATAGATGCAGAAAAGGCTTTTGATAAAATCTAACACTTATTTATGATAAAAACCCTGCAGAAAGTTGGAATAGATGGACTTTACATCAATCTGGTAAAAGCCATCTATAACAAACCAACAGTGAACATCATACTAAATGGACAAAAACTGAAAGCTTTTACTTTAAAATCAGGAACAAGGCAAGGCTATCCACTGTCACCACTCCTATTCAATATAGTTGTGGAAACATTAGTCAGAGTAATTAGACAAGAGAGAGAAATAATAGGAATAAGGATAGGAAAGGAAGAAGTGGAATTATCATTATTCACAGATGACATGATACTCTACATAGAAGACCCCAAAAACTCCACCAAAAGACTCATAGAATTAATAAACACATTCAGTAGTGTAGCTGGATACAAAGTCAGCACTCAAATATCAATAGCATTCCTGTACACAAACAACAAACACACTGAAAGAGAAATTAAGGAAACCATACCTTTCACAATAGCAGTAAAAGAAGTAAAAGACCTACACAGTGAAAATTAAGTACTCTGAAAAAAGAGATCAAACAGGATTTCAAAAAATGGAAAGATATTCCTTGTTCATGGGTAGGAAGAATCAATATTGTGAAAATGGCCATACTCCCAAAATAGTTATATATATTCGATCCTGATGAAAATACCATTCGATCCTGATGGAAATACCATATCTAGAGAAAACATTCCTAAAATTCATCTGGAATGAGAAGAGCAAAGTCAATCTTGGGCAACAAAGGAAAGGCAGGAAGTATCACAATGCCTGACTTGAAATTATACTATGAAGTTACTGTGATAAAATTAGCATGGTATTGGCAAAAAACAGACTGAAGATCAATGGAACAGATTAGAAGATGCAGCCACAACCACAAACACACTCAGCCACCTTATCTTTGACAAAGGGACCAAACATGTTCACTGGAAGAAAGATAGCCTCTTTAATAAATGGTGCTGGAAAAGCTGGCTCTCCGCATACCAAAGACTATAATTAGACCCATGCCTATCATCATGCACCGACATAAAGTCAAAATGGCTTAAAGATCTAAATATTAAAACAGAAACACTAGATCTACTGGAAGAGAAAGTAGGTAGAAGTCTTGAAGATATACGGGTAGGCAGAGATTTCATGAACAAAAACTAAACTACACAGGAAATACTTCAAAGAATCAAGAACTGGGATATCATCTTATTGAAAAATTTTTGCATATCAAAAAAAATCACCCAAGAAAAAAGAAAACCCACGAATTGGGAAAAATTTTAGCCAACTGTCCCTCAGACAAAGAACTCCTGTCTAGAACATATAAAGAATATTTAAAAATCAGGCCACCAAAATTCAAAGACCCAATACAAAAGTGGGCGTCTGAGATGAATACACACTTCTCTGATGAAGAAATACAAATGGCAAATAAATACATGAAAAGATGTTCAGCATCATTAGTCATTTGAGAAATGCAAATTAAAACAACACTGAGGTTCTGCCTCATCCCAGAAAGAATGGCTATCATCAAAATTCAACCCATAACAAATGCTGGAGGGGCTGTGGGAAAAAAGGAACATTTCTCCACTGCTGGTGGGAGTGTAGACTGGTGAAACCACTGTGGAAATCAGTCTGGAGATTCCTCAGTGAACTAGGATTAGAGGTCCCATTCAACCCCGCTATTCCCCTCCTGGATATTTCTCCATAAGAACTGAAAGCATCATATCACAGCAATGTATGTGCACCCATGTTTGTAGCAGTGCAATTTGTCATAGCTAAATCTTGGAAACAATCCAAATGTCCATCAACTGAGGATGGATAAAAAGATGTGATATTTTTATACAATGGAGTATTACTCAGCTATAAAGACAAACTAGAGGCTTTCATAGGTAAATGGATGAAACTAGAGACCATACTTAGAAGTGAAATAAATCAGATTCACATGTGTAAACATATTGCCTCCCCAGTATAAGAACCTGAAAGAGAAAATAAAATCTGAAAAGTACAATAGATATTGTGAAAGGAAAAAAACTGCTAAGATAGGAAAGAACAACTGGGATGATGGAAAAGAGAAAAAAAGAAGGGAAAAATAAGTATATTTATATTCACAAGATAGCTAAGATAATTGTACTACTAATTTCTATTGGTTTATTGCAAGGAACAGTTAATGTGTAATTGTTTGATCAATCTTACATGCATATATCTGGTTATCTGAGTAACTGCTTTGAAGACAGCAATATGTAACATAATGACCATTGTTGGTTTCCTATCACCTTGCTTGGAAAGTCTGTATCATTTTTATTGTTTTCATGTTGTTTTGTTTATGCCTTTGTTTTTGATATTTTCTCTTTAAAATTAAAAAAGAAGAAATATATATATACATACAAGGATAGCTGAGATAAGTGTATTCTGATGTATATTGGTTTATTGAAAGAAACAGTTAATGCTTAAATTTTTTTTCTCTTGACCAATTTTGCATGCTTATATCTGGTAATTGGGACAACTAATTTGAAGACAACAATATGCAATATAACAACTATTGCTGATTTCCTATCATC
Organism: Chinchilla lanigera; assembly: GCF_000276665.1. NCBI lineage: Eukaryota > Metazoa > Chordata > Mammalia > Rodentia > Chinchillidae > Chinchilla > Chinchilla lanigera. Next base: position 2,905 of record NW_004956511.1, read on the forward strand.
TTGTTTAATAAAGCTCTGTATTGTTTCTAATGTTTATCCATTACTTGTTATTTTCTTTCTTTCTTTCTTTCTTTCTTTCTTTCTTTCTTTCTTTCTTTCTTTCTTTCTTTCTTTCTTTGTCTTTTTTTGAGACAGGGTCTTACTATACAATTCAGGCTGGCCTTGAGCTCACTTTGTAGCCCAGGCTGGTCTCGAACTTGCAACGATCCTCCTGCCTCAGCCTCCCGAGTGCTGGGATTACAGGCATGCGCCACCACACCCGGCTGTCATTATTTTCTTTAATTGTTTGATCAATCTTGCATTCTTATGTCTGGTAATCTGAGCAACTTCATTAAAGATAATATAACAACCATTGTTAATTTCTGTCATCCTTTTTTGAAATCCTATATTGTTTTGTCTTTGTATTCTTCTCTGTTCATTGTTGTTATTTAGTTATTTTTTTCTCTTTAAAATAAAATAAAATAAAATAGTCAAATTCTCAGCCACCCTATCCAGAAAAAAAAAGAAAAAAAAAAAGACTCAAATCCATGCACAAAAAGAGTGAAATCTCATTAGGTCCTGCAGAAATCCAGATCACCAACACCTACTTGATAACCTGTAGTCTAATAAAATGAAAACACAAAAGTAATGGTTAGATTCTTGGATACATATGAATTACCAGCTGAATCAAGAAAATATACAAATTGTAAATAACCCAATATCAGCCAATGAAATTGAAGATGTAATTTAAAAACTACCAACAAAAAAAATCCCAGGTCCTGATGTATTCACTACTGAAGTCCACAAAAAATTTAGAAAAAATATAATGCCATTATTCCTTAAACTCTAATTAAATTGAAAGGGAAGCAATACTCCCAAAATCATTCCTGGAAGCAAGCGTTACTCTCATACCAAAACCAGAAAAGGATCTAGCCAAAAAAGAGAAATATAAGTCAATCTCCCTAATGAACAGAGATGCAAACATCCTCAGTAAGTTACTGGGAAACAGAACGTTGCAAATTAGCAAAAAGGTTATACACTATGACCAAGTAGCATTCATTGAAGGGATTCAGGAATAGTGCAACACATGTAAATCAATAAATGAAATACATCATTTCTATAAATCCAGAACAAAAAACGC
>NW_004956512.1:0-1411 GCF_000276665.1 Chinchilla lanigera
CATAGATGAAAGCATCATAAAACACTGGTGTAGCTATGCATAAATAAGAATAAAGTCTGGCATCAAAACGCAGCCTTCTCAGATATCAGAAAATGAAAGATATCCCTTGCTCATGAGTAGGAAGAACCAATATAGGGAAAACGGCCATACTTCCAAAATGTTATACAGATTTAATGCAATTCCAATCAAAATTCCGACAGCATAGCTCACAGAATTAGAGAAAACAATCCTAAAATTGATTTGGAATCAGAAGAGACCTAGAATAGCAAAGGCAGTTTTGGGCAACAAAGGCAGGGCAGGGGACATCACAATCCCTGACTTGAAATTGTACTGTAAAGCTACTGTGATAAAAACAGCGTGGTACTGGCAAAAAAACAAAACAAAAAACAAACAAACAAAAAAACAAAAAAACAGACACAAAGATCAATGGAACAGACTAGAAGCTGCAGAAACAATGCTAGACATATTTATCCACCTTATATTTGACAAAAGGGCCAAACACATACACTGGAAGAAAGATAGCCTTAATAAATGGAGCTGGAAAAACTGGCTCTGCACATGTCAAAGATTAAAATTGGACCCATTTCTTTCTTTTTTCTTTATTTCTTTTTTTTTTTTTTTTTGACTTTTTGAGACAGGGTCTAGCTGTGCAGTTCAGGCTGACCTTGAACTCACTTTGTAGCCCAGGCTGGTTTCAAACTCGCAGTGATCCTCCTGCCTTAGCCTCTCAAGTGCTGGGATTACAGGCGTGCGCCACCACACCCAGCTGGGCCCATATCATTCACCAGGTACTAAACTAAACTCAAAATGGATCAAAGATCTAAATATTAAAACAGAAACATTAAATCTCCTGCAAGATAGAATAGGTAAAACTCTTGAAGACATTGGTGTAGGCAAAGACTTTATGAATTAAACCCGATTGCACAAGAACTATCATAAAGAATCAACAACTGGGATCTCATCTTATTAAAAAGCTTTTGTACAGCAAGATAAACCATCAACAGAGTGAAGGACAATCCACAATATGGGGAAAAAAATGTTTGCCAGATGTTCCTCAGACAAAGATTTACTGTCAAGAATGTATAAAGGACTCAAAAAGATCAGACCTCCCAAATTTAAGGATCCAATCCAAAAATGGGCATCAGAGATGGATAAACACTTTTCAGATGAAGAAATACAAACAGCAAATAAATAGATGAAAAAATGTTCAACATCACTGGTCAATCGAGACATGCAAATTAAAGCAACACTGAGATTCCATCTCACCGCAGAAAGAATGACTATTATCAAGAAATCAACCAATAATAAATTCTGGAGGGGGGCTGGGGATTTAGCTCAGCGGCAAAGCGCCTGCCTGGCAAGCGCAAGGTCGTGAGTTCGGTTCCTGGTACCAGAGAAAAACCACAAAAAA
>NW_004956512.1:1511-5390 GCF_000276665.1 Chinchilla lanigera
ATAAATAAGAATAAAGTCTGGCATCAAAACCCAGCCTTCTCAGATATCAGAAAATGGAAAGATAGCCCTTGCTCATGAGTAGGAAGAACCAATATAGTGAAAACGGCCATACTCCCAAAATGTTATACAGATTTAATGCAATTCCAATCAAAATTTCAACAGCATAGCTCACAGAATTAGAGAAAACAACCCTAAAATTCATTTGGAACCAGAAAAGACCTAGAATAGCAAAGGCAGTTTGGAGCAACAAATGTAGGGCAGGGGACATCACAATCCCTGACTTGAAATTGTACTGTAAAGCTACTGTGATAAAAACAGCGTGGTACTGGCAAACAAACAAAAAAAACAAAAACAAACAAAAAAAAACAAACCAGACACAAAGATCAATGGAACAGACTAGAAGTTGCAGAAACAATGCTAGACATATTTATCCACCTTATATTTGACAAAAGGGCCAAACACATACACTGGAAGAAAGATAGCCTTAATAAATGGAACTGGAAAAATTGGCTCTGCATATGTCAAAGATTAAAATTGGACCCATTTCTTTCTTTTTTCTTTATTTCTTTTTTTTTTTTGTCTTTTTGAGACAGGGTGTAGCTGTGCAGTTCAGGCTGACCTTGAACTCACTTTGTAGCTCAGACTGGTTTCAAACTCGCAGTGATCCTCCTGCCTTAGCCTCTCAAGTGCAGGGATTACAGGCATGTGCCACCACACCCAGCTGGGCCCATATCATTCACCAGGCACTAAACTAAACTCAAAATGGATCAAAGATCTAAATATTAAAACAGAAACATTAAATCTGCTGGAAGATAGAATAGGTAAAACTCTTGAAGACATTGGTGTAGGCAAAGACTTTATGAATTAAACCCGATTGCACAAGAACTATCACAAAGAATCAACAACTGGGATCTCATCTTATTAAAAAGCTTTTGTATAGCAAGAGAAACCACCAACAGAGTGAAGGACAATCCACAATATAGGGAAAAAAATGTTCGCCAGATGTTCCTCAGACAAAGATTTACTGTCAAGAATGTATAAAGGATTCAAAAAGATCAGACCTCCCAAATTTAAGGATCCAATCCAAAAATGGGCATCAGAAATGGATAAACATTTTTCAGATGAAGAAATACAAACAGCAAATAAATACATGAAAAAATGTTCAACATCACTGGTCAATCGAGACATGCAAATTAAAGCAACACTGAGATTCCATCTCACCCCAGAAAGAATGGCTATTATCAAGAAATCAACCAATAACAAATGCTGGAGGGGCTGTGGGGATAAAGGACCCTTCTCCACTATTGATGGTCATGTAGACTGGTGCAACCATTGTGGAAATCAGTGTGGCGATTCTTCAAAAAACTAGGATTAGAAGTTCCATTTGACCCAGCTGTTCCCCTTCTGTGTATCTTCCCAGAAGAATTAAAAGCATTGTACCACAGTGATATATGTGCACCCATGTTTATAGCAGCACAATTTGTAATTACTAGATTTTGGAAACAACCCAAATGCACATCAACCAAGGAATGGATACAAAAGACGTGGTCTTTTTATATATGGAGCATTACTCAGCAATAAAGAAGGATAAACTAGAGACTTTTATAGGTAAATGGATGCAACTTGAGTCCATACTCATAAGTGAAATAAAGCAGGCACAAATGTGTAAACATCATATTGTCTCCCTAGTGTGCAAAGCTGAAAGAGTAAATGTGATCCAAAATGTACAATAGATATTGTGAAATGAGAAGGGACTTCAAAAGGAAAGAGAAGCTGGTTTAGGGGAATGGGAAAAAAGAAGGAAGGAAAAAGCAAAAGAAAAAAATATATATATGTATATGAAAGATAGTTAAAATAGTTATACTACTAATTTCTCTCAGTTCATTTGAAAGATATGTTTATGCTAATATTGTTTGGGCAATTAAATGTTGATATCTCATATGCTGAGTAACTAACTTAAATATGACAATATGCAATGTATTAACCATTGCTACCCTCCTGTCATATTGTTTTGGAATCTTATTTTTTGTTTCTTTTACTTTAAAATAAAAATTTAATAATAAATAAAGCAATAAAGAACAAAAACCCCAGCCTCCTGCTTTGCCACGATGCACGGGACAGGCTTCTGGAGGGAAGGAGCTTGTGCCTTCCTGAGGCAGCGACCCCCCTGCTCCCGCCCTGCCAGCGTCTTCTCTAGGAGCACCTGCACAGCCAGCAAGCACAGCTGGTCAGAGCGATAACCAAAAGTCTAACAATTGCCAGGCAGGACATTTGACTCATTAGTCTTGTTTCTCAGAAGACAAAACTGAGGCACAGAGAAATTAAGCGACATGCCCAGAATCACACAGCTGTTAAGTCGGGATTTGCAATCTAGGTCTCTCTGACATCAGAGTTCATGCTCTAAGAAGCTACTTTTTTTGCATGTTAGAGGCAGTGGCATTAGCTGGGGTGGGAAAAAATACAGAGCGTCATCATGCTGGGAAGCAGTCTTAAGTTTCTGTGACCTCGGAAGAAGCACCTTCAAGCTGTTCATGTACCTTGTCTTTTGATAGCTCCATCCATGCCAGGGAGGACCATTGGATACAAGGAGAATTCTGTTTTTTGTTTTTGTTTTTGGTTTTTGGTTTTTGTTTTTTATTTTAAAAATAAGAGGAGGAAAACCTTAACAGGCAGACAACCTTTTATAAAATAGCAAAAGAACAGCACAGACAATACAGAGTTACAAACAAAGTGGTAGGAAATTAACAGTGCTTGTTGTATTACATACTGATATCTTCAAAGTGGTTTCTCGTGAAAACAGATATAGACATGCAACATTGATCAGTCAAGGACTCATTAACAGTTTCTTTCAGCAAAGAAATAGAAGGCAGTCGATCAACTATGTTAACTACAAGGAGAATTTTGTCCTGAGGTTTTTAACCTGGCTGCTCGTCACAATCACCCAAGAAGTTTTAAATATACGCATTCTTCCTGCCTCCCTCCCCTCCCTCCTCCCCTCTTCCCTCTCCTCCTCTCTCCCCTCCTCCTCCTCCTTCCTCTGCTTCAATCCTGGGATTGAACTCAGGGCCTCACACATGCCATGCAAGCACTGTAACACTGACCTACATGCCAAGCCCTGGACTCTGCATTTTAACGAGGCCCCTGTGGATGTGTCCAGTGTGGGCACAGGACTGGCATCCTTAGGGTCCTCAGGAGACTTCCAGCCCCTCCTAGTTCATGCAGTGGCTTTACTTCATTGTAATAGTCAGGCTACACACTGCTAGTGCAAGAGAGAGAAAGCAATAGAGCTGCAAGCTGAGCAAGGGTCTCATTATCCAGAGAGAAGAACGCTAACACTGGGGAGCCCCTGACTCACAGGTGGGCCTGGCATACGCACTCCTGCATAACAGAACCCCTTACTCAGTTTCCGGGTGCACATGTGACATCAGGCCACAAAGCCTCCTACTTTATCCCCAGAGGAATCCCCATATCCAATCTTACAGTTTCATTTTGGCTTCAGTTCTCATCATCTTGGTTATCTAACATCAAGGCAAGTTAAACCAGTAGATTCAAAGGAAGGAATGAGGTGAGTATAGTGGCATGTGCCTTTAATCCCTGCCACTCAGGATGCTGAGGCAGGAGGATTACATGTTCTAGGCCAGCCTGGGTAACCTAGCAAGATCGTGTCTCAAGGAAAAAAGGAAAAAAGTAAAGGAATGACATTTATTAGTAGAAGTAAAAAATTGCCCCTAACCACTGACGGCCAGCATCTTCTCATCAATGGGGCAGTAATAATAATAATAATAGTAATAACAGGTAAAACTTAGTGGGCATCTACTGTGAAGTACTATGTATCCTAAGCTTGGTATATGTGGTCTCATTTAATCTTCTCACTCCCCA
>NW_004956513.1:0-4079 GCF_000276665.1 Chinchilla lanigera
AAAAAAAAAAAAAAATAGGGAAAGAGGGTTTGTAGGAAGGGGAGGCAAACCTTTGCAAACTCTCTTCCTACAAGCCATTCCCAAAGGCTTCTGAACTACATGGTCAGGTACAGTCACAGCAATGACCGTACTTTTCTGGTACCAAATTCTGTCTTAGTTGCTTTTCTTGTTGCTGAGACAAAATACCTGACACCCAAAGTTCAAGGGGAAAAGGTTTACTTGGCTCACACAGTCCACAGTCAGTTGATTCCAAGACAGAGGGGCCTGGCAGAGGGGCATCACAGAGGAGAACAGTTCACGGCACCCACAAAATAGCAAAGCAACAAGGGAGGGACCTTCACAGTGGGTTTCTGCCATTTATATTGTATCCAGGCTACTTAGGACAGGTTGCACTCACACCCTTAATTTAATCCCATTGTCCTTGGGGTTAGCATTGCACCATGAATTGACACCAGTGCCACATACTCTAGATCCAGCCACCTCTGAAAAAATCCCACCTATGATTGCATGAGGCTTTGACAGGGGGACAAGGAACACAACATTAACTAACTTCAAAAACTAGATAATAAAATTTGTAAAAATAAAAAAGTAATATAGCTGGATGTGGTGGTGTACACCTGTCATTCTAGCTCTCAGGAGGCTAAGGCAGGAAGATCACTACAAGTATGAGGTGAGCCTGGGCTACATAGTGAGTTGAAGGCCAACTTGAACTATATAGTGAGACCTTGTCTTAAATAAGAAAGTACAAAAAAAGGCCTGGGGATGTAGCTCAGTGTGAAGACCCTGACTTCAGTCCTAGCACTAAAAACACAACAAGTAAATACATAAAAGTTTTCCTTGGTTGTTCTGGTTAGATAGAACTTACCTCTTTTTAAAAAAAATTATTGAGACATTTTAGATATACATAATGATACTCAACATAGGGAATTTGTACCTGTACATCATATATCTTGCTTCTTTTTTTTTCTTTGCCTCCCCTTCCTACAAACCCTCTTTCCCTATTTTTAGATAAGGTCTGGCTTTAAACTCCCTACAGTAGCCCAGGTTGGCCTTCAACTTACCACAGTCCTCCTGCCTCAGCCTCTGGAGTGCTGGCATTTCAGGCGTGCACCACCACACCCAGCTAGGATTCTTATAGAAACCAGATTAGTACACATGCTTGTAATCCCAGCACTGGGAGGCTGAGGCAGGAGGCTCATGAGTTTGAGGATAGCTGTGCTATGCAATTGGTATCACACCAGCCTGGATTATACAGCAAGACCTTATCTAAAAATAAAATTTAAAGAAATTCTTATAGGAGTATAGAAGCTAAGCCTGCTTCTGTAGTTATTTACAATTGAAGTCACTATCTGGAAACATCTCCTCATTCCACAAGGCAATCCCCAGTGACTTAGGACCTGTCTCTGCCACTGCTATTTTTCAGTCTCCTTGATCTTGAGGCTGGAGGGTGGGTGTGTTATTGGGTATGTGTTTGGACACAGCGGTGTCTCTGACTGTAGAACAGTGGTGAGGAGAAAGAAAGTGGAGCAAGCAGTAATAAACTATCATCACCCCAACCTTGGTGATTGTTTAGTTCTCAATTATAAGAACCATAAAAATGACTTTACAAGTACAGAATAAAACACAGTGCCAGCTTCTCTTATGGGCGACTAGAAAAGATAAGGGGGAAAATGAAAATTGAAAAACCTAAAAGCAAAACAAAAATGCAACAGAACTTTCTGTGATAATAGAAAACGTGTCTGTGCTATGCAATATGGTAGCCACGAGCTTGATATGACTATTGAGCAGTTGGAATGTGGTTAATACAAGTATGGAATTAAATTTTTATTTTATGCCATTTAAATTAATTTTATTAAGATTAAATAGCCACATGTGAATAGTGTAGGACACCAGTTCTTCTTTTGTTTAGGGAGGTTTTGTTTTGTTTTGTTTTTTGGTCTTTTTGAGACAGGGTCTCACTGTGCTGTTCAGGCTGGCCTTGAGTTCACTTTATAGCTCAGGCTGGTCTCGAACTTGCAGCGATCCTCCTGCCTCAGCCTCCCAAGTACTGGGATTACAGGCGTGTGCCACCACACCCAGCTAGGGAGGTTTTTTTTGTACTATGTTTGGACCCAAGGACTTCACACGGAACTATATCCCCAGCCCATTTGTCTTGGTTATTTTTCTCTCGTTGCTGAGACAAAATACCTGACACCCAAAATTAAGGAAAGAAAGGTTTATTTAGCCTACGGTTTGTGGAGGTTTCAGTCCATACTCAGCTAGCTCCAAGGCAGGGTGGCACATGGCAGAGGGCAACAGTTTATGGTGGTGGAAGACAACAAAGCAACAAGAGCAGAATGAGAGGAGCAGCAGAGAGCCTCTTTCTCTCCCTTATATTGTGTGCAAACTACCCACTCCATGGTATATGTAACACTCACACTCATAATCCCAGCATTGGACCATAGATCAATCAAAACCTCTAGAAGCCCGCCCCATGATTACATGAGGATTTAGGGGGACATCCAGACACAAACCATAACACCATTTTTCAAAAAATTTTTGAGAAATGGTTTCACTAAGTCATTAAGTTGCCTCACCTCAATTTGAACTTGTGATCCGCCTGCTTCCTGCCTCAGCCTCCTGGAATACTGGAATTACAGGTTTGCACCACACAGGCAAGTTTGGTAGGCTAAATATATCTCTAGTTTTAAAAAGTCTAATTCATGATTGAACAACTCTAAGGAGATGAAGAAAAGATACAATGGAGAATAGTGATAGTCAACATTTACTCTGGCTTTATTATAATGCCAGGCACTTCTCTAAGCACTTAGCAGGTGTTTTAGATGATATTGCAACATAGTAAGTACTATTAAAGTTGCCATTTCACAGATGATAAAAATGAGGCATATTAGGAATTTTACTTGCTTGGATCACACAGCTGGTAAGCAAGGGGTAGATCCACAATTCACACACTGGTAGTTTGATTACACAGCCCACTCATCCACATCACAGCAGTTCGGGAATGTGGCGGCAATGGAGTGACTAGAGCCATATGTCCCAGGCTGCACTGGCGTGCAAGCTCACAGGAATACTTTGGGATATTTATTTGTGATCACTGTGATCTTACTATGTTGCCTGGTCTGGTCTTAAGCTCAGGGGCTCAAGTGACCCTCTCTCTCATCTCTCTGTTTTAGTTCTAGAGATTGAACTCAGGGTCTTTACACTGAGCTACAGCCCCTGCTCTTTTCACCTTTTATTTTGAGACACAGTCTCACTAAGTTGCTCAACTGCCTGCTCTGGGCTGGAACTTGCAATCTTTTTGCCTCAGCCTCCCAGAGTGCTGGGCTCACCCTACCCAGCTGATCTTCTCTTCTTCGCATCTTGAGTAGCGGAGACTACAGGCCAGAGATGCTATGAAAAGATTATTGAAATACTAAGTTCGCTGTGAACTGGGAAACTGGGAATTCTGCATTTGGGTGTTACAAACAGTGAAACAGACATAAAAGTATAGAGATTTGGCCTGAGAGAGCATAATAGGAAAGAAAAGATATATAATAGTACTTCACATATTTTGGGCATCAAGTATCTTCATTTGTAGTGCAACAGATGAATATATAAAAAGGAAACCACGTGGATTTGTACCCTTTAGTGTTTGAAAGCCTCTGAGAAAAGCAGTAAGAGACGGAGATGGGTTGCCAAAGACAGGCACAGGACAGGACCCCAGACAGGATTTAACGTAACCTGAAGTCTGTGCAACCTTGTTTGATAGACCACAAAGTGAATATGTGATCTAAGGAGCCTGATGGGGCTCAAGGGGCAGGCTCTTCTCAGGATTCCATTGGTGAATCCAGGTGAAAAAGGGGTCGAGCTGGGTGTGGTAGGACATGCCTGTTATCCCAGCTACTCCAGAGGCTGAGACAGGAGGCTCACAAGTTTGAGTTGAGCCTGTGTAAGGGCTGAGGCATATATATATATATATATACATCAATTATATCAATTATGGTGCTCCTGGGTTCCATCCCCAGTACTACTGCAAAAACAAACAAACACAAACTACAACAGCTAACCCCATTAAAACGCAAGTGCTTATGCAGAAGGTT
>NW_004956514.1:0-4019 GCF_000276665.1 Chinchilla lanigera
CATGGGACTTTCTCTAAAATAGACCACATTCTAGCCAATAGAGCATGCCTAACTAAATGCAAAAGAACTGAAATTCTCCCATGCATATTATCTGACCACAGTGCAATGAAATTGGAAATTAATGAATAAAGGAACTCCAAAAGCTCAAGAAAAACTTGGAAATTAAATAACAACCTCTTGAACAACCAATGGGTCACAGAAGAAATTAAAGAAGAAATTAAAAAATACCTAAAAACAAATGAAAATGTAAATATAACTTACTGTAATCTGCAGGATGCACAGAAAGCAGTCCTCAGAGTGAAATTTACAGCAGTGAAGTCACACATAAGGAAAACAGAAAGGGAACAAATTGATAGCCTAATGCTACACCTGGAACTTTAGAAAAAGAAGAAGAAGACAAGCCCAAAGCCCAAAGAAGGAAGGAGATTATAAAGATCAGGCCAAAAATTAATGCAATTAAGACAAAGAAAACACTACAAAAAAATGAATCAAAGAGTTGGTTGTTTGAAAGAATAAATAAAATTAATAAACCCCTAGCCAACCTTAAAAAAAAAAGAAAGAAAAAAACTCAAATTCATGCAAGAAGGAAAGAAAAGGATGAAATCACTACAGATCCTACAGAAATTCAAAAGATCATTAGGACCTACTTTGAAAACCTTTACTCCCATAGGATAGAAAACTCAGAAGAAATGGACAGATTCTTAGATATGTATGAATTACCAAAGTTGAATCACAAAGGTGTAAATATCCTGAACAACCCAATATCAATTAATGAGCTTGAACACATGATTAAAAACTTACCAACAAAGAAAAGCCCAGGCCCTGATGGATTCACAGCAGAATTTTACAAGAAATTCAGAGAAGATTCAATACCAGCTCTCCTCAAACTATTCAGTGAAATTGAAAAGGAAGCAATTCTCCCTAACTCATTTCTGGAGGCAAGTACCATATTGATACCAAAACCACAGAAAGATCCAACCGAGAAAGAGAACTACAGACAAATCTCCTTAATGAACACAGATGCAAAGATACTCAATAAAATACTAGCAAATAGAATGCAGCAAATCATCAAGAAAATCATGCACCATGACCAAGTTGGATTCATACCAGGAATGCAGAGATGATTCAATATTAGCAAATCAATAAATGTTATACACCATACCAATAGAGCCAAAGACAAAAACAACATGATCATCTCAATAGATACAGAAAAAGCTTTCAACAAAGTCCAACACACATTCATGATAAAAACCCTACAGAAAATAGGAATAGACGGTATTACCTCAATCTGGTCAAAGCCATCTATAACAATCCAACAGCCAACATCATACTAAATGGACAGAAACTAAAAGCTTTCACTTTAAAACCAGGAACAAGACAAGGATGTCCACTGTCACCATTTCCATTCAACATAGTTTTGGAAGCATTAGCCAAGCAATTAGACAAGAGAGAGAAATCAAAGGAATAAGGATAGGAAAGGAAGAAGTAAAATTGTCACTATTTGCAGATGACATGATACTTTATGTGGAAGACCCCCAAAACTCCACAAGACTCCTTGAATTAATCAACAAATTCAGCAGTGTAGCTGGATACAAAGTCATCATTCAAAAATCCATAGCATTCCTATACACAAACAACAAACAGACTGAGAGAGAAATGAAGGAAGCCATACCTTTCATAATAGCATACAACAAATTAAAATATTTAGGAATCAACCTAACAAAAGAAGTAGAAGATCTATTCAGTGAAAACTGCAGTACTCTGAAAAAAGAGGTCAAAGAGGATTTCAGCAAATGGAAAAATATTCCTTGCTCATGGATAGGAAGAACCAACTTTGTGAAAATGACCATACTCCCAAAAATGTTGTACAGATTCAATGCAATTCCCATTAAATTACCGTTAACATACCTCACAGATCTAGAGAAAACATGCCTTAAATTCATCTGGAACCAGAAGAGACCCAGAATAGCTAAAGCAATCCTGGGCAACAAGGACAAGTCAGATGGAATCGCAATTCCTGACCTGAAATTATAGTACAAAGCCACTGTAAAAAAATCAACCTGGTACTGGCCAAAAAACAGACCTGATGATCAATGGAGCAGACTAGAAGAAACAGCCACAACCACAAACACACTCAGCCACCTAATCTTTGACAAAAGGGCCAAATAAACTCACTGGAAGAAAGATAGCCTTTTTAATAAATGGTGCTGGAAAAATTGGCTTGCCACTTGCCGAAGAGTGAATATAGATGCGTCTATCACCATGCACCAAACTCAAGTCAAAATGGATCACAGATCTCAATATTAAAACAGAAATACTAAATGTATTGGAAGAGAAAGTAGGTAAAAATCTTGAAGACAAAAGGGTAGGCAGAGAGTTCAAAAATGAAAACCAAACTGCCCGTGAAATACTTCAGAGAATCAATAACTGGGATCTCATCCTACTGAAAAGTTTCTGTACGTCTAAAAAATCACCAGAAAAGTAAAAAGAAAACCCACAAATTGGGAAAACATTTTAGCTGACTGTCTGTCAGACAAAGGACTTCTATCTAGAACATATAAAGAATTAGAGGGCTGGGGATTTAGCTCAGCGGCAAAAGCGCCTGCCTGGCAAGCGCAAGGTCGTGAGTTCGGTTCCCGGTAGCGAAGAAAAACCAAAAACAAACAAAAAAAGAATTAAAAAACATCAGCCCTCCCCACAAATTCAAAGACCCAATCCCAAAATGGGCATCTGAGATGAATATACACTTCTCAGATAAAGAAATACAAATGGCAAATAAATACATGAGAAAATGTTCAACATAATTAGTCATTCAAGAAATGCAAATTAAAACAACATTGAGATTCCATCTCACCACAGGAAGAATGGCTAGCTTTAGGAAATCAGCCAATAACAAATTCTGGGGAGGCTGTGGAGAAATAGGAACTCTTTTCCACTGCTGGTGGGAATGCAGACTGGTGAAACCACTGTAGAAATCAATTTGGAGATTCCTCAGCAAACTAGGTCTAGAGGTCTGATTCAACCCAGCTATTCCTCCTCTAAATATTTTCCCAGAAGATGTGAAAACATCATATCGTAGTGATATATGTGCACCCATGTTTCTAGCAGTCCAATTTGTAATTGCTAAATCGTGGAAGCAACCCAAATGTCTATCCACTGAGGAATGGATAAAAAAAATCGTGATATTTTTATCTAATGGAATATTATTCAGCTATAAAGAAAGAAAAACTAGAGGCTTTTATACATAAATGTTCACAACTAGGGACCATGGTCATAAATGAAATAAATCAGACCTGCATGCATATTCAATGTATTGCCTCACTAGTGTAAGAACCTGAAAGAGTAAATAAAAATTAGGAGATATGATAGACATTGTGAAACAAAAGGAAAATGCTCAAAAGTAAAGAGCAACTGGAATGAGGGAAAAGAAAAAGAAACAAGAGGAAATTATGTATATATGTATCTAAAGGATAGCTAGCATGGTTGTACTACTGACTTCTATTGCTTTACTGAAAGGGACAGTTAATGATTAATTATTTGATCAATCTTGCTTGTCTATATTTGCTTTCCTGAGAGACCACTTTGAAGAGATCGATATGTAATACAACAACCATTGTTAATTTCCTGCCACTTTGTCTATAATTCAGTAGTGCTTACATAATTCTTATACTATTTTGTAAATGGATATCTGCTTGTTAATATGTTTTTGTTCTTTTATATTTAAAATAAATTTTTAAAAAATGGCTGAGAAGATGGTGATATATCTCAGTGCAAAACTTTGGTTTCAATCTCCAGTACCATAATCACAAATTGATGGGCAGTTTAATTCTGAGAACCATGAAGGACAACTCTTCTTACTCATCCAGGACACCATGGGCTCTGACCTCCAGCTCAAGGATAATGAGATATATGTACAGTGTGATATGACTGCCATAGCTATCGCCAGTATTTTACGCTTAGTAGCTTAAGGTTGTCTGAAAAGTTACACTGAGTAACTTGAAAGTTACACTGAGTAACTT
>NW_004956515.1:0-1222 GCF_000276665.1 Chinchilla lanigera
AAGCATTCCACAAGGAATAGAGGTAAATCTTCCTGCTGTGAACAAAGCATTTTTATCCAGAAGTAAAGTGGGCCAAAAATTTTCAGCCAAAGAGCAAAGATACATAAAACTGCTCCAAGGTTTACTTAAATGCTCAGGGGCTCATGGACCAACAAAAAGACCTAACAAAAATGTTACAAGAGGTAACCAAATATAATTCATGGTCTCCTTGGACAGGCACTATAGATATTGGTAATTGAGAAAGAGTTGGAAAAAATCTTAGAAGGGCATACAGTACAGGAAAAATCACTTCCCCTGAGACACTCTCAACTTGGAACCTAGTTTGTTCAGTTTTAAGTCCGTTGCAGAGCTTACAGTCGATAGTCTCTGACTCAGACACAGAGGAAACAAAAGAGCTCACAGAAGAGACACCTAGGCAGGAGCAAGAGGCTTTCAAAAGAATATCCCACATGGCTCTATCTAGAAACATCCAGATTTTAAAGGAACAAGCAGCCACAAAAGGAGAAATCATTGGCACCCCCACTTATTTCCCAGTTGGAACTCAGCAAAATGATTGTAATGAAGAAATTGTTCCTCATTTTCCTTTTGAAATCCAGACACTAAAAAATCTTAAACAAAATGTTATCAATAATGGGGTTCAGAGCCCATTTACAGCAGTAGTTCTATAGAATGTTTTGGATACATATTAATTGACACCATATAATATCTAGCACAAACATGCCGGTCTCCAGCTCAATTTCTTCATTTTGATGTACAGTTTAAAAGTCTTGTTTCAGAGCAGGCTCATAGAAACAGAATGGGTTTCTGCAATCCACATCCAGAAATAAAAACAGGTCACTATGCTCTCCTTAGGGATCAACTCCAAGGTCCTGGTGAGCAATATTCACAATTAGCAGATTTACTAAAAAGGGCACAGGCAACTATTCTAGAGGATGGAACTCGTGTGCAGTCCTCCTTACTTATACTTTAAAGCCTGAACCCTTTCCTCAATTTGTGGCTAGATTACAAGAAGCTGTTTGCAGACAGATTTCAAACACAAAAGTTGTGGATGTTCTAATTCTACAAATGGCATTTGCAAACACTAATTGAGAGTACAAACAAGCTATAAATCCTGTGAAATCAACCAATGATCTGATGACATACATTTGAACTTGTCAGGATTTTGGAACTGAATCATACAAGGCAACCATGATGGCTCAGGTTATGGCTGGCTTTAGTAATG
>NW_004956515.1:2224-3792 GCF_000276665.1 Chinchilla lanigera
ACAAAGAAATTCCAATTCTGAAATTAAACAAATATATTTGAATCCTGAAATTAGACAAATGATGGTTAACATGAGATATCAAAGAGATAGAGGGTTTGGAAAGAACTTACAGGGAATCAAAGAGCCTGAAAGGACTGCACCCAAGAATGACAGGCATGGTATCAGATATCAGCATATGATTTTTTTAACGAGGGCCATTGATGTTTCTCTCTCCAAAACAGCTCTGCCTTTACAATAGAAAACTGATTACCCTGATTGGGTAGATCAGTGGCCCCGTTAAGAAGAAACTCATCCAGCTACACAAATAAATTGAAGAACAATTCCAGTTAGGACATTTAGACAACTCAATTAGTCCTTGGAATACTCCTGTCTTTGTTATTCCAAAGAAATTGGGCAAATGGAGGTTACTGCAAGATTTAAGAGCTGTAAATACTCATTTACTTCCTATAAAGGCACTGCAACCAGGATTACCAAACCCAACTGCAGTTCCCAGAGACTTTCCCCTCATCATAATTCATTTAAAAGACTGCTTTTTAAACATTCCTCTTTTTCCTGCAAATAGGCCGCATTTTGTCTTTTCTATACCTAGCTTAAACTTTAAAGAGCCAATGCAGCAATATCAGTGTATCACATTAGCTCAAGGAATGCAAAACAGTCCAACTTTATGCCACCTCTTTGTATTGTAGACCTTGCAGAGAGTTAGGCAACCTCTATATTGGCCAGTAGCATTTGCAGATTTTATAGGACAAATTAATGATCATTTTCCCAGTGATCCTATCTTTCAGTTTCTTCTCAAGCATTCATCTATTATTCCAAAAAATATTAAATTTGAACCTAGTTCTGATGCAGTAGTCTGTTTTACTGATGGTTCATCAAAGGGCAAGACCACCATTTGGAGTAAGGATTATCAACAGGTAATAGTAACTCCAGAACTCTGCACAAAGGTCTGAAGTTACTGCTATTTTATTTGTCATACAACAATTTAACTCTAAACCTATTAACATAATTAGTGATTCAACCTATGCAGTCTACCTTACTCAGAAACTCGAGAGTACCACCTTACGGTCAACTTTAGATCCACCTTTATTTAACTTGTTTCTCAGGCTACCAAAGGCAATTCATAATCAAACAGCACCCTTTTATATTGGTCACATAAAGTCTCATTCTAATTTAACTGGATTTTTAACATATGAGAATCAGCAAACTGATTCATTAATTGCATTTACTACTACATTTGATGCAGCTGGACAATCTCATTCATACCATTATTAAAATAGTAAGGCTTTAACCAAAGAATTTCAATTATCTAGGTCTCAAGCAAGACAAATTGTTATGTCCTGTCCTACTTGTCAAAAAGTTCCTAGGCCTGTGCCACAAGAGGGCAGTAAACCCAGAGACTTAAAATGTAATGATATTTGGCAAATGCATATTACAAATCTTTCTTCTTTTGAGAAACTGCAATATATTTATTTATGTGTTCTCATTTTACTTATGCAACTTGCCATGCAGGAGAAAGAATTGGCCATGTTCAACAACATTGCTTGTGAACATTTGCTTCTACGGGTGTT
>NW_004956516.1:0-519 GCF_000276665.1 Chinchilla lanigera
AAGATACCACCATGTATTACAGCAGTCATTGATATTTTCCTACTAATCTATCCATAACTCTGTAATGTTTGCATTGTTCCTATCTTATTTCATAAATGGATCCATGTTTATTATTATGTGTTTCCTACAAAAAAAAATTCTTCTTTCTTTTGAGATAGGGTCTTTTTTTTTTTTTTTTTTTGAGACAGAGTCTCACTATGCAGTTCAGGATGGCCTTGAATTCATGGTGACCCTCCTGCCTCAGCCTTCCAAGTGCTAGGAATACCTAAAATAGAACCATCTTTTTTTTTTCCTTTCCATATTTTTTAATGACCTATGAGTCACACTATCTTGTGGTGTAGTTATTAGAGAAGATTGGTATATTGGCAAGGGAGGCCAGGCTTAGGCAGCAGTTCTCAGATTTTGTCTTCATGGACCAGTACAATTCTAAAAAAAATTGGGCAGCACGTGGTGATGCACACCTGTAATCCCAGCACCCAGGAGGCTAAGGCAGGAGGATCATTGCAAGTTCAAGACAAG
>NW_004956516.1:4034-4922 GCF_000276665.1 Chinchilla lanigera
ACCCCTGGCCCCCCAAAGACTCATGCCCATCCCTTTATACAAACAGCATTTAGTCCATCTGTAAGAGTTGCCAAAGTCCTAACAGTTTCAGCACTGCTGAAGAATCCAAATCCCAAGTCTCCTCCAAGATGTAAGGCAAACTCTTAGCTGTAAGCCCCTGTATAAATGAAAAGTTCAACACTTCCAACATTCAGTGGCACAAAATAAGCAGTACCATTCCAAAAGGTACAAACAGGGGGACACAGAGCATTGAGACCAAAGCAAGTCCAAAATCCAGCAGTGTCCTGTAGTTCCATGACCAGCATCTGAAGCAATCTGTGGCACATTATGAGCTCCAAAGGGCTTGCATGAGTCCACCCCTATGGCACTTCTGGTGGTTACAGCTTCCATGACTTCTCTCTTAGGCCTACTTTGCTCCCTCCGGGCAGTTTTCCTTAGACAATCCACGGTCCTGGCTTTTCTAAACTTCTGAGGTCTCCAGCCCACCTTTTGCTTCACACTCACAGCTTCATTCACTGCTCTCTCAGGGGCACATTGCCTGGCCTCCCAGGCCTTCTGAAATCTAGGTAGAAGCCTCTTTAACCTCAGAACTCTTGCATTCTCCATGCACCTAAAGCCAGGGCCACATGGATGATGCCAAGGTCTGCTGCCATCTGGAGCAGTAGCCAAGTTTTCCTCTCTCTTGGCCACAGGGGTCCAGTGCCTGGATTGCTGGGTATTCTGAATCCAATTCTGAGGAAAAAATTCTCTATGCTGCCACCATTCTGGAACCTGCTGTGGCCACTGCTGCCATTCTGGAACACGGCACTCAGCAGCTTTCTTCTCAAGGCAAGGTCTTTCACCTTTGCAGTTTTGAGGCTGCAAAGGGTGGAGACTTGCTGCTTCTTG
>NW_004956517.1:0-1197 GCF_000276665.1 Chinchilla lanigera
GGTTACATGGCACAAGGAAAACAACGGGACCAGGGCTACAACATGCCAATCTGTTACCATGGAAATCAAAAATGTATATAAACTGGGAACAAAGGCAGGTCCACACCCACTTTCCAGGTTGGCAAATGGAAGAGGGTGGCTAGGCTCAAAGTAATAAACTCTGTCTTGTTCTTAGTAGAGTCGGTCTCTTGTGGAAAAACAACCTGAATTCCGCCTTAACATTTGGGGGCTCGTCCGGGATATTCCACAGGCAGACCCTCATTTTGAGGGGGTCCTGCCCTCCGGAGCCCCTAGCTGTTCCTGAATGGTTCAGTGCCCCAGCTGATTTCAGCTTCCATCCTAGAGCGGCTAAGGACTGCAGGTCTCAGCCACAAAGAAGGACAGGCAGAGTCCAAACTTCCGACTGGGTATGATTTCATTGATTTAATTGACTTTCAACTTTGTTTCCCAAGACTTGGTTTGTCTGGAAAGGGCCCTTGTTGTATCTAGCTTGGTTGCACCCAGACGTGGGGAGCGTTCATTTTCTTGCTCTTAGACATGAGAGACAGTCTTGGTTTCACCCTCTCCGGAGCCGGGAGAGGGGCGTGAAATGGCACACTGCAGGAGCAGCCCTCACCCTCTTGCTGAGAGAGGGGCATGTTAATCTCTCTGGCAAGTGCTAAGAGAGAACTCGGCTTTTATTTGTTTCATTTCAAACCAGTCTCCAGTTTGAATTGACAAAACGAATCAGGGGGAAATAAATTATCTTTCCTGGGATTTTGTGGACTGTCCAGTCTGTTTTTCTGTTTGAATGGTTAGTTCTATGTTAGTCCCGATGTGCTGCATCCCATGTCCTCAGGTTACAGTTGAATCTGGTGCTTGGGTGGGAGGGGCCCTAACCCCCTCCTCCTGCCTTTTCTGCCCCTGGGAGTTGTTTACTTGGAAGCTTGAAAAGATCTTGACCCACATGGAGTCACCGCTATTATGTCAAACTATTTCTGTTATGGGGTCTGCCCCTACAGGCAGCCTTTCCCCCAGCCTATAGCAGACTCAGATGAAGGAGTCTCCTCCTCAGATTTCACCCCCTCTCTGGCAGGCTCCTGTGATGAAGCTGGGAGGAAACTCTCATTCTGCAACTGGAGAACTTCAAACCCCCTCATTTTAGAGCAAACTCAGGCTTCTATCAGTTTGCTAAAAGCGGTGTTTGAGATTCACCGC
>NW_004956517.1:2362-3982 GCF_000276665.1 Chinchilla lanigera
AAAAAAAAAAAAGAAAAAGAAAAATATACCCCAATTCCCACAGAGGAAACAGTTGGTCTTGTACTAGAAAAAGCTGACATAAATTTAAAGGAAATAGCTATTGTACCAAGTGTGGTTGATGGCGATTGTTGAGATGAGATACAAGTTTTTGCATGTACCACGGATCTCTGGGACTTTAAAAAAAGGGAGGAGAGAAGTCTACATAAATGATAATATTAACTTGAATTATAGTAAGTCTTACAGAGAGAGATCACAGGAGCACTTGGAAGAAGGTCTGAATAGGTGACAATGTGTATGTGCACGTGACTAAGCTGAAAGCTACGTTAAGGAACATAAAATTTGCTGGTATTCTGAAGACAGAATAAAATGTAAAAATGTATTAATTACAGGTAAAAGGTTTTTATTTTTTCCAAATTCTTTTTATAAAAGATCTCTGCTAATTGACCTAATTAAAAAAAAAGAGAAAATAAAATTCTGATTAGACTTCTAATTACAAACTTATAACTTAATATGGCCAAAACTATATTTGAGTGTACTCTAAGTTTATAAGTAAATTATCTTGTATATGTGTTTTGTTTGCTTGTCTCTCTGTCAAATCTGTAAACAGCTGTTTTATTTGAGCTCAACAAATTTTTCTTTTTGTATATTTGATTTTTGAGGTAATTATAATCTAATTTGGCTTATAGATAAATATTATCTAAATTAAAGATTTGCTTCTACCACATTGCCAGCTGGTCAAAATTATGTTAAAATTGGTTTTATAAATGTATAAATATTGTTTTTATGTGTTATGATTTGAGAGTCTCTCATTGTACAAAAACTGACATGTCAAATTCTGATTGGATGTTCATAGGTCATGAAAAATGGGTTAAGATAATTAAATGAAAATCCCTTGGGTGGAGAGAGATTGTTGGACAGGACTCCAGTTGATGAATAAAAAAGCAGCTGCAAAAAAAAAAAAAAAAAAAGCAGCTGCCTGGAATAACATTGACAAGTTTTTATTCATTAATAAGAAGCCCCAATAATCTCCATAGCCTTATGGGAGACACAGCAATAAATATTGTTCAAAATATACTATTGTGAATATGTTTATATTGGTCATAGTCAGAAGGTTAAAAAAATAAGACACACAATAAGGTTTTCTGATTAAAAGATGCTATTTGTACCAAACTAAATTTTAAAAAAACAAACAAAATAATGACAACTTGTTATTGCTAATTTCACACTGTATTAAATGAATTTGTGCTTTCAAAATGTACAGTAGTCTAAAATGTAAAACTGGAACTGTTTATATAACATTGTACATCTGCCTTTTCTCTTGTGCTCCAGATATTTGTAAGAAGAGGTTCATGGGTCATCATTAGAATAATTTTTTAACAGAAACTTATGTGATGTATATACTATGTATATGCCACTACCTTTAAAGATGCTTAGATATTAAACAGCCCAGACAATGTTACAAATTTCTTAAGTGACATCCTGTTTAAGGACAAGTTGAAATGAAAGCTCCGGATGAAAGCTCCATATGTATTAGGTAAGGATGATGACTAAAAGGGCTATTCTATTGTGCTACAAAAATGTCATCACACTTGTTATATAACAATATTATGTATGATTTTT
>NW_004956518.1:0-1179 GCF_000276665.1 Chinchilla lanigera
TTTAGTAATCCTGAATAGTGCATCCATCTTTTATTTTTATGGGTTTTTACTATTGGTATCTACTTGCAAGTCAATTCAAATTTAAGAATCAACAAGTCATGTCACTCCTTCATTTGGAGATGTACAATCTCACATACCTTTAAAGATTCACTGGTGAATGACTGGGATGAGTGAAAGAAGAAAAAAGGAAGAAGGAAGGCAAAATATAAATATATATGTATGAATAG
This sequence comes from Chinchilla lanigera, assembly GCF_000276665.1. Taxonomy (NCBI): domain Eukaryota; kingdom Metazoa; phylum Chordata; class Mammalia; order Rodentia; family Chinchillidae; genus Chinchilla; species Chinchilla lanigera. The sequence continues at coordinate 228 of NW_004956518.1, forward strand.
CTATGATAACTGTATTGTTGATGTCTGACGGTGCACTGAAATGAATAGTTAATGATTACAATTTTTTATGTTCTGATCAATTGTGCATGCTTCTGTCTGGTGGTCTGAGCAACTGATTTGAAGCTAACAATGTGCAATGGAATTACATTGGTGAACTCCTAGTATCTTGTCTGGTGAAACTCTGTATTATCTCTTCCATTTTATAGACGAATTATTTTCTTATTCCCTATAATGGTTTGGGCAAACTTTCATTCTTACATCTGGTAATCTGAGCAATGCAGTTGAGGACAGCGATATGTAACACACCAACCACTGTTGATTCATATTATTTTGTCTTGACACTGTATCACTTTGAAGGATCTTGCTTTGATTTGTTTAGGTTTGTGATACTGGGGTGCTGCTACTGTTCTTTTTTTGTTTGTTTGTTGGTTTCTCATTTCCTACTCTCTTTAAAATAAAAAAAATAAAGATTCACTGGTGGAGTCAGAACTAAAACCATCTATTCATTCAATTTAGAGAGAATTAGCATGTTTATAAGATTGTTTCCTCTATCTACCAGCTAATTCATTAAATGTTCTGTAATTTCTCTCTATATTAGTGATTTCATTCTTCCAAGATTTCTTATCATTATGCACACTATTTATTTTGGGCATAAGGTTACTACTCCAACAACTTGTTATAATTTTCACCATTTTTATCTACATATTGCCTGTTGATAGGCAAAATGTATTGTTTAGCTTAATATATTGAGCTAACATACGACCTCACAACATTTAAAATGGCTTTTATCATATTAATAGTGCCCCTTTAGAGTTTGCTCCCTTGCACTCTGTTCACACTTAAAGTTAATAGCATTGCTTCTTACCTTCTGATTTATATATCTTCATCACTTCCTTTTTTATTACCATGCTCTGTGGTATCTTTTCATAGTATAGTGTGTGATAATAGTTTC
>NW_004956518.1:2432-4135 GCF_000276665.1 Chinchilla lanigera
GGGTTTCAAAATTTTCAATATGCAAATGATAGTGTTCAGATTTGATGGCATTTGTCATTTTAAGCAACAAAACCTTTGCTATATTGTAAAACAAAATGTAATATTATTTTTATTTTCTGTGATGAGTAATATATCTTGATTTTTCTAGAGGCTTTTTTTTAAAATATGGAATGATTCAGCCTTAATATAGTAGCATTAGTGGAACGAAGTAGAAATTATCTAAAAGATATCCAGTTATTGGCGTTGTTATGCCTTTACATATCTTGCTCTGTAAAACTGTATGATATATATGTGGTTTTCCTTCTTTCCAGACTGTATGAAACATAAATCTTAATAAATTAGAATCCACCCTCACTGATTCATTTATTATCCCAATCTCATTTTGACACTCGCTCATTGGAAAACACTGCTCTAGCTTGGGGATGACAGGATCTACTGGACTCAGGTGCTCTCTATGGAATTTTAACATGAAAGCAGTACTCTCATGGGGAAAATTATAGAATCTTCTAATAACCCAATGAGAGGTAAAAAGAACATAAATGTAGGAGGAGATGAGAAGACCACATGAGTTTCTCAGACAAGTGTTTTTGTCCCAAAATAGCATTAGGAAATTCTAAAAATGTCAAGGTCTTGAGTGGACGATAGTTTTAGTTTATGCTAGATGATGGGTCAGATGAGGCTGAAGGACTAGTGAGCAGGGAGTAGCTCCTCAAAATGGGTTTCTCTAATTTTAAATATAAACCTTGTGACAAAATATTTAACTGCTACTTTTGATCATGGGTAGACAAGGGAGATTCTCACACATCACAGCAGGGAGAGACATTTTCCACTCTTTTTGAATGCAGTTAAACAATGTACAAAAAAAATTATGTATGTTATATCCAAGGAGCTTTTTGAGGATCAGAATCATACTCCCTTAAGATTAGTTGCTAAAAATCCAGCAGGTTTGGCAATACATTACTAGGAGAGGTCATCCTCCCTTCATTGAAAGGTAGCTATTTCTCTGGTACTGGGGATCGAACCCAGGGTCTTCATATTCAGCAACATCCCCAGCCATTTTTAATTTTTATTTTTGAGACAGGGTCTTCTTAAATGTCAGCACTGCCCAGGTAGGTCTGATTGTCATCCACCTATCTCTGCCTTCCAGATTGCTGGAATTATTGAGAGAAAACAATATAAAATTATAGTTGAAAAGAAACGATTTTGTGTGATTTGGTAGTCCGTACCTGCACTTTGTTTTCTGAGCAAGCCTATATTTAGAACTTAGACAGATAAGAGTGTAAGGATATGTGATCCACATAATCGAAGTAATAACTTCTCTTCATTATAGATATACTACTGTATATCCCGGGCAATTTTCCGTGTTTCTCATATATTAGACACACACTGCAGTTGCCCTAGAAAATAGGACTTATCAAAACAAATCAAGACAAAGGATCAGAGAGCTTCTGATTGTTTCCTCATTCACAAAACTCATGTATAAACAGGAGCTAGACCTCTTTATTAAGTTCATTTAGAAATTACTTTTTCACTCTTCCCATGTGGAATCCAATCTCAATCTTGGGCATATTTCTATTCTTACTACTCCTTAATTCTTCTCAGGATATAAAAGGAAGCATGCTTTTGCCAGTGAATTTAAAACAGGTTTAAAGAAACAAGATTGAAATATGATTCAGACACAACTTCAGGTTTATCTGGGAGCT
>NW_004956519.1:0-1672 GCF_000276665.1 Chinchilla lanigera
TAAATATAACTTACCAGAATTGATGGGATGCAATGAAACCAGTTCTCAGAGGGAAATTCATAGCAGTGAATTCACACATAAGGAAAACAGAAAAACAACAAATAAGTAGCCTAATGCTACATCTTAAACTTTTAGAAAAAGAAGAACAAGTCAAGCCCAAAGCCCAAAGAAGGGAGGAGATTATAAAGATCTGGACAGAAAATAATGCAACTGAGACAAAGAAAACCCTCCAAAAAATAAATGAATCAAAGAGTTTGTTCTTTGAAGAACAAATAAAATTGATAAACCCCTAGCCAACGTTATCAAGAAAAGGAAGGAAAGAGCTCAGATTCATGCAATAAGGAATGAAAAAGATGAAATTACCACAGATTCCACAGAAATTCAGAAAATCATTAATGCCTAGTTTGAAAACCTTACTCCCATAGGATAGAAAACTCAGAATTGGACAGATTCCTAGATATGTATGAATTACCAAGGCTGAGTCAGAAGATATCAAATTCCTGAATAACCCATATCAATTAATGAAATTGAAAGCATGATGAAAAACTTACCGACGAGGAAAAGCCCAGGCCGTGATGGATTCACAGCAGAATTTTAGAAGAAATTCAGAGAAGATTTAATACCAACCCTCTTCAAACTATTCAATCAAATTGAAAAGGAATCAAATCTCCCAAACTCATTGCTTCAAGCAAGCATCATGCTAATTCCTAAGCCAGAGAAAGACCCAATCAAGAAAGAGAACTACAGACCAATCTCCCTAATGAGTATAGATGTAAACATATGCAATAAGATACTAGCAAATAGAATGTAGCAAATTGTCAATAAAATCAAAAATCACAGTCAAGTCGGATTCATTGCAGGAATGCAGGGTTGGTTCAATATTCGCAAATCTGTACATGTTATATGCCATATCAATGGAGTCAAAGACAAAAACCACAGGATCATCTCAATAGATGCAGAAAAAAAACTTTTGACAAGGTCCAACATGTATTTATGATAAAAACTCTACAGAAAATAGGAATACATGTTCTTTACCTTAACCTGACCAAAGCCATCTAGGACAGTCCAACAGCCAACATCATTCTAAATTGACAAAACTGAAAGCTTTCACTTTAAAATTGGGAGCAAGACAAGGATGTCCGCTGTCATCACTCCTGTTCAATATAGTTTTGGAATCACTAGCCAGAGCAATTAGACAACAGAGAGAAATAAAGGAAGAAGGATAGGAAAGGAAGAAGTAAAACTATCACTATGTGCAGATGACGTGATACTTTACATGGAAGACCTCAAAAATTCCATGAGAAGAGCCTTCAAATTAATCAACAAATTCAGCAGTGTAGCTGGATACAAAGTCAGCACCAAAAATCAATAACATTCACATACACAAACAACAAACAGACTGAGAGCGAAATTAAGGATACCGTACCTTTCACAATAACATCCAAGAAATTGAATATTTAGGAATCAATCTCAGAAAAGAAGTAAGAGATCTATTCATTGAAAACTACAGTACTCTGAAAAAAGTGATCAAAGAAGATTTCAGTAAATAGGAAAATATTCCTTGCTCATGGATAGGAAGAACCAACATTGTGAAAATGGCCATACTCCCAAAACTGCTGTACAGATTCAATGCAATTCTCATTAAACTGCCATGAGCATACCTCACAGATCT
>NW_004956519.1:2882-4020 GCF_000276665.1 Chinchilla lanigera
TAGAGACCATACTCATAAGTGAAATAAATCAAACCCTCATGAGCAACCACTGCATTATTTCACTAGTGTAAAACCTGAAATAGTTAATTTAAACTCGGAGGTATGATAGACATTGTGAAATGACAGTAAAACACTCAAGGGTAATGGGCAACAGGGATGTGGGAAAACAGAAGGAAAAGAAGGTGAAATTTTGTATGTATTGACTGATCAAGATTGCATGTCTCTATCTGTTTTCATGATAAACAACTTTGAAGATTTCAATATGTAGTACAACAAGCATTGTTAATTTCCTACCAGTTTTTTTGTAACTCTGAATTGTCTGTACTGTTCTTTTGCTGTTTTGTAAATGGATGTCTGTCTGTTAATGTTTTCCTTCTTTTATTTTTAAAATAAAACATAAAAGAAAAAAGAAAAAAATCACCATCAGTCCAATGAAAAGCCATGAATTGTTTAAAAAAAATTTAGCCAGCTGTCCCTCAGATAAAGGACTTCTATCTAGAGCTTATAAAGGGTTTTAAGAAAGCAGCCCCCCATAATTCAGTCTTGAAACAACCCAAATGTCCATCAGCTGAGGAATGGATAAAAAGATATGTATTTTTATGTAGTGGAGTATTACTCAGCTATAAAGACAGATAAACTCGAGGTTTTTGTAGGTAAATTGGTGCAACTAGAGACTATACTCTTAAGTGAAATAAATTGGACCCACATGTGTAAACTTTATATTGTCTCCATAGTGTAATTACCTGAAAGAGTAAGTAAAGCCCAAAACGTGCAACAGATATTATGAAAGGTAAAGAAATTGCTCAGAAGAAGTAACAACTGGGATGAGGGAAAGGAGAAAAAGAAAGAAAGGGAAAATCTATATGTATGTGTGTGTGTGTGTGTGTGTATATAGGATAGCTCAGATAATTGTACTGATGATGTCTAATAGTTTATTGAAAGGAACAGTTAATGCTTAATTTTTTGACCAATTTTGTATGCTTATATCTGGTAATCTGAACAACTAATTTGAAGACAACCATATGCAATATAACAACCATTGGTGAATTCCCCCCACCTTCCTTAGTGAAGCTCTGTAGCATTTTCAATGATTTTTAAATTTTTTTATTCTCTTTAATGGTTTGATCAATTTTGCATT
>NW_004956520.1:0-3962 GCF_000276665.1 Chinchilla lanigera
TTCATTTAGATGAATTATATTCTTCACAAAGATATGATAGTCCAGGCGATGATTTAGTTCATTATATACTCTATATAGCTGTTGCCTGTAAGTAACCTCCAAGGCCATAGCAGTATTATTCCTCTGTACATGAAAAAGGTAATGGCCATTCTTTCTGGGAAAATAGGTACTGCTGGAGGAGTGTGAGTCCATGCTCTGCACTTCTTCCATTATCTCTGGGACAGCAGGGTCTGCAAGAAGTGAATCTTGCACTCTGTGCTTCCCCTATTCTCTCTAGGACATCAGGGCCTGCGAGAGGAGCTTAGGTCAGTGCTTTATGCTTCCTCTGTTGTCTTGGGGACAGCAGGGTCTGTGAGAGGAGAGTAAGGACACATAACTTTGTCAAGTAGACTGACCAGAACCCCAAGATCTGACACCCAGGACAACAGCCAGGACCCAGGCACACAGGTGCACACATGCCTTTGGAGGGAATAGTAATTAGTGAAACCAGCAACATAGAAATGTGTGAAGCAACAGCAAGGAGCCAGCAATTGAACTTCAGAGAGCTCCACCAACAGAAGTCAAGTTTCAGCCCTGACATCCAGAGGCCAAGATCAGCTCCATACCCAACACATTTCTGGGATTAAATATGGACCTTATCACAGAACTGTAAACACCAGAGATATTTTACTACTTTCATTCTCCTTTGTTTGTCTGATTGAATATCCCTTTTCTGTCTGGTTGGATGCCATCTTGTTTTGTTCTGTATTCAGCAGTTATTTTTGTATTTGGGTTTTTTCTTCTTTCCTCTCTCCTATCTCCTTTGTCTGTTTTTCTTCTCTGCTTTTCATTTACATTCTCTTTCACTTTCTTCCTTCTTTTTTCAATGTTTAGGTTTCTAAACTTTTCATTCTCCTATATAGAACCTCTTTCTTTCTGCAACTCTTTTTGAATTTAAACTTTCCAGTGAGTAAATATCATCTCTGTCCTTTCTGACTACTCTGTTGTACTCTATTTCATTCTTTCTCTTTTGTGTCCTTCAGTGTCCCAAAACTCAGTTGATCATCCTTTAATCTTTAGCTTTAACTGTACTATAACTGAACACAGTCATCACTTTAGCCTATCCCCTACCCATCTTAAATTCTTTGCTCCTATGGAAGGGTAAAATCACCCAACTAAGGGGAAAATCCCTGCATAAAAGTTCACAGTATATGTTTGATTTTGCTATATAATTTCAGCATTTGCTCCCATGGTCAGAGATAACATGCTAATTGTTGCCATCATTTATCAGTGGTTAAATGGTACTCAAAACTATTGTTATCACTAACTATACTATTTTAGCCTTTTTAGCCAGGATATCATACATGTTATAAACAGGTTTTCCTCCCCTATATGGTAACACTGCTACTATATGAGGTCATAACCATCATGACAGCAAACTACCAAAGGATTAGAAGCTGAGCCAAATAGTAATCTTGTGTCCTTTATAAAATAGGAAGTTAGATGGGGCTGGGGATTTAGCTCAGCGGCAAAAGCGCCTGCCTGGCAAGCGCAAGGTCGTGAGTTCGGTTCCCGGTACCGGAGAAAAACCAAAAAAATAAATAAATAAATAAAATAGGAAGTTAGAGTCGTGGGATAGCTGTAAGAAACCACCTAAATCTAGAAGACATCCCTGAAAAACAGTCATCCTCTAGGGAAACATCAATACTAGTTATAAAGCTATATATCATAAGAAACCAGCAAGTATCAACATAGAAAACAAAATAAAAAAGAGAAGATAGAAAATGACAACATGCAGAAGCAAAATACAGCCCCAGAACCCCAGCCCACCTAGGACAAGTCAAGAACTCAAGAAGATAGATGAATTGGAAATGAAACACTGGAACTTTCTGAAATGAAAACAGGAGAAGTGAAAAAAAAAGTGGAAGAGGCTATGGAGAAAATAATATCTCCAGTACAGAAAGAAATGATGCTTAAAATCAAAGATATTAGAGAAGACTCAGATAAAAGAATAGATGAGCTTAGACAAATGGTGGAAACAAAAATGCACAGCATAGGAAAGAAGTGAAATCCATGAAACAGATCCAAACAGAAATTCAAGAGATTAAAATCTCCATTGAAAGTATGCAGAACAGGTTGAATGGAGAGGATGGGATTTCAGATCTTGAAGACAGAATTGTAGCTAGTGATCATGGAAATAAAGGTATCTTAAAAATAGAAAGAGACCATGAAAAATGAATCCGATAGCTACAAGATGAAGCAAATAAAAATAACATAAGATTGAGGTGAATGAGAAAGCTGGAGACAGCACAAATGACATAAAAAGCTCTTCACAGAAAACTCCCCAAGCATGGATAAAGAATTTGACATACACTTAAATGAAACATATAGAACTCCAAATAGTCATGACCAAAATAAAACTACAAGGAGGCATATAACAATCAAGATTCCAGAAATTCAGCACAAGAACAGAATATTAAAAACTGTTAGAGAAAAGAAACAGATCACCTATAAAAGAAAGCCCATCAGAATCATGGTAGACTTTTCAACATAAATCTTGAAGTCAAGAAGAGCTTGGATTGATACATTTCAATTGTTGAAAGAAGACAACTTCCAACCCAGACTGATGTACCCTGCAGAACTATCTTTCAAAATTAATGGAGAAATAAGATACTTCCATGACAAAGCACAATGATGAGATTTATAAACACTAAATCGTTGTTACAAACAGTACTGGAAGATATTCTAGACAGAGATAAAAATGACCACAATTCCAAGAACAAAAGAAAGAAATCACCAGGCAGGGCAAACAATTAAACAGAGGGGAAAAGTAGTGAACCAAAAGGAGACAATAACATGATTAAGATAAGCCAATACATATCAGTTACAACCATCAATATAAATGACCTCAATTCACCATTCACAAGAAACAGACTGGCAAAGTGGATCAAGAAAGAAGTTCTAACAATATGCTGTATACAAGAAACACATTTAATGAAGAAAGAAATTTATTGACTGAAATCAAAGGATGGAAAACAATCTTCCATGCAACAGGAACCCACATAAAAGCAGGAATAGCTATTCTATTTGCTGACAATATGAACTTCAAATGAAGAATGATTAAAAGGGATAAAGAAGGTCACTACATACTTGTTAGAGGAAAACTTCAAGAGGAAGAAATAATAATAATAAATATATATACACCAAATAAAAAAGCACCCAACTATATAAGACAATTATTAATAGACATGAAAAATCAAATAAGCAATAACACAATTGTAGTGGGAGACTTCAATACCAAACTGTCACAAGGAGATAAATCAACCAGACAAAAAATCAGCAAGGAAATAACAGAAGAGAGACAAACCTGTGAACAAATGGATTTAGTAGATATTTTCAGACTGTTCCACTCAACATCATCAGAATACACATTCCTCTCAGCTGAACATGGAAAGTTCTCTAAAATAGAGCATCTACTGTCTCACAGGACATGCTTAAGTAAATGCAAAGAAACTGAAATTATCCCATGTATGTTATCTGACCATAGTGCAATGAAATTAGAAGTTAGTGGCAAAAGAAATTGCAAAAATTCCATAAACATATGGAAATTAAATAATACCCTCCTAAATAATCAATGGGTCACAAGTGAAACAGAGGAAGAAATTAAACAATATCTGTAACTAAATAAGAATTCAGACACAACATTGTTGGGAGTGGCTTGATCTGGAAATTGGTTATATGTGTGGAGACAAGATAAGGCCATAGTGCCTAAAGCAGTCAAACTACCTCAGTCTTGAGAAGGCATCCTGCTTGGACAATTTCAGTCATTAGTTGCTAGGCAACCTTTTGTCACATGATACTAATTTTTCAAGAGTATAAATAAACACTCCTACTGTTGTTCCGGTCCTCCTACCTATCTGGCAAAGAGAACTCCACCTGACCTAGTTTTGTCTCTTGTTTATCTCTTCTTCATTCCCCCTGCT
>NW_004956521.1:0-1053 GCF_000276665.1 Chinchilla lanigera
TGAAATGGTAATGGGAAATAACAAAGCAGATGAATGAGGCTGTAGAAAAAAATCAAATCAGAAATAATCTGTCACATAACTGCAGAGGTAGTGACCATAATGAAAGACATAGTGACTCTAGAACAGATATGGATTAAAATAATAGAAGAGCTCAGGAAAATGATGGAAATTATAAACACTCAATTTACCAAAGAAATAGAATCCATGAAACAGTTCAAACTGATCTGTAGGAGTTTAAAAATTCCTTTGAAAGTATATGCAGCAGAATAATCCAATGTGAGGAAATAATAGTAGTTATAGAAGAAAGGATTGGTGATTTAGAAGTCAAGGTTTGAAATTACACCAAAAAAGGATTTCTATTTTTTTGTTGTTTGTTTGTTTGTTTTTGTTTTTTTTTCCATTACTGGGAATAGAACTCATGACCTTGTGATTGCCAGGCAGACACTGTGCCACTAAGCTAAATCCCCAGCCCTACAAAAAAGATTTCTTAAAAATGGTAAGGGAGCACTAAATAAAATCAATTTGACAACTGCTAGATGATGCAAAATTTAAGAAGACTGATTGGACTCAATAAAAAAGCAGAAGATTGAGCAAACAACATCAAAATACCTGTACAGAAAAGTAACAGCAGAACACCTCCCAAGCATAGAAAAATAATCTGACATGCAAAAAGTGAGACATATACAATTACATTTAGCTGTTTTCAAAAAGAAAGGTACTTTTTGTTCTATTATCTTTATAATAAAAAATCCAACAAAACAAATATACACTAAAAACATATAATAGTCAAGATTTCAGAAATTCAACAGAAGAACCAGATGTTAAAAGGTATTGGAGAAGAGAAATAAATCACTTATGAAGGAAAGCCTGTCAGAGCACAGCAGACTTCTCAACACAAACCCTGGAGTTAAGGAGAGCATGGACTGAATTATTTCAAGCACTAAAAGAAGACAATCTCAAACTCAGACTGATGTACATTATAAAACTATCTTTCAAAATGGATGAAGAAATATATATATCTTAATATATCCATAATAAGGATATATCTATAAT
>NW_004956521.1:2978-4055 GCF_000276665.1 Chinchilla lanigera
TGATGTGCAAATTCACCACTATAAGTTTCCCTCTGAAGACTGCTTTCATTGCATCCCACAGGTTCATATAAGTTGTATCTGCATTTTTGTTTCAATGTAAACAGTGTTTAATTTCTTCTTCAATTTCATCTGTAATCCATTGGTTTTCAGGAGGGAGTTATTTAATTTCCATATGTTTATGGAGTTTTTGTGGTTTCTTTTGTTATTAATTTCATAGACTAAAAATCAAAGGATGGAAAACAATACTCCATGTGACAGGAACCCAGATAAAAGCAAGTGTAGCAATTCTGCTTGCAGACAATGTGAACTTCAAGCCATGAACAATCAAAAGAGATAAAGGTCGCTACATACTTGTTAGGGGAAAATGTCAAGAAGAAGGGATAATAATCATAACCATCATTGCACCAAACACAGGAGCAACCAACTATATAAGACCAATTTTAACAGACATGAAAAATGTAATAAACAGTAACACAATCTTAATAAGGGAATTTAACAACTCATTGTCAAAAAGAGATAGATCAACTAGACAAAAAATCAGCAAAGAAATAACAAAACTAAACCAAACTTGCTAACAGTGGGCTTAGTAGACTTTCACAGTGTTCCACGCAACAACATCAGAATACATATTCTTCTCAGCCACATGTGGGACATTCTCTAAAACAGACCATATGCTAGTACACAGAACATGCTTAAGTAAATGCAAAAGAATTAAAATTATCCCATGCATACTATCAGACAATAGTTCAATGATTGGAAATTAATGACAAAAGAAATCACAAAAACTCCATAAACATATGGAAATTAAATAACTCCCTCCTGAAAACCAATGGATTACAGATGAAATTGAAGAAGAAATTAAACACTATTTACATTAAAACAAAAATGCAGATACAACTTACACAAGCCTGTGGGATGCAATGAAAACAGTCCTCAGAAGGAAACTTATAGTGGTGAATTTGCACATCAGGAAGACAGAATGAGCACAAATAAACAATCACATGCTGCACTTCAAGCTTCTAGAAAAAGAAGAGCAAATCAAACCCAAATCCCACAAAAGACAGGAAATTATAAAGC
>NW_004956522.1:0-3985 GCF_000276665.1 Chinchilla lanigera
ACTTTGTTTGTAACTCTGTATTGTCTGTATTGTGCTTGTGATATGTTGTAAAATGTTGTATGTCTGTTAATGTTTCCCTCCTTTTATCTTTAAAATAAAAAAAAAGAAAATAGTGTCGAAGTGAACATGCATATATGTGTATAAAATCTGCAACAGTTCTTTAGTAGCATTTATGTACAAACTTTTAACATTATCAGATATAATTTCAACATATTTAGAGTATTTCTTCTACTTTTTTTTTTATATATTGTTCAATAGAGCCAACAGCTTGACTCACCTTTTTCTGTACACCAAGTTACAGGATTTGTTACATTTCACCTACTGAGAATGACAGACCTTGTTTTGCACCAGAAATCAAACTCAAGACCTTGCACTTGCTAGGCAAGCACTGTGCCACTGAACTATATCCCTGGACTGATAGAATTCTGAAGGATTAAGATTCATAATAATAGTACTGTCAAATACCCTTATAGAAATATAAGCCTTAGGATATCAGATATATGCAGGACTTTTGATATCATAAGGTCCAGCATGCTAATATTTATAATAAAGGAGAAATTATGTCTTGTAGGCTTAGGTTACTTGTCAAAGATCACCAATGTTACATGGCATGCTGACAGCAGAACTAGATATGCCTCACAGAACACCACTATGCCACATTCAGCACTATAATTTTTCAGGATGTTGAATTTTTCTTGCATAGTTATTTGCTGTTTGTACTTTTTTCATCTTTTCAGATGCCTATTTGTGGATTGGGACTTTCAATTTGAGAGGTATGGCTTTTTAAAGTTCTTTATATATTCTAGATATTAGTCCTTTCTCTAAAGAACAGCTGACAAAATTTTTTCCCATTCTGTTTCTCTTCATTCTGCTGGTGGTTTCTTGTGTTGTACAAAAGATTTTTAATAAGATGAGATCTAGTTGTTGATGCTTTGTAATATTTCCTGTGAGACAGGATTTTGTTCTTAAAGTCTTTGCCTACACCAATGTCTTCAAGAGTTCTACCTCTTCTATTTTCCAGCAGATTTAGGATTTTTGTTAATATTTAGGTCTTTGATCCATTTTGGTATTAGTCTAGTGCATGGTGAGAGATATGGATCTATATTTAATCCTCAGTATGTAGAAAGCCAATTTTCTCCAGCACCATTTATTAAAGAGGATATATTTCTTCCAGTGAAGGTGTTTGGCCCCTTGGTCAGAGATAAGGTGGCTGAGTGTGTTTGGAGTTGTTTTTGCATCTTCTAATTTTAGTCACTGAACCTCAGGTCTATTTTATTGTTATTTTTTATTTATTTTTGTCAGTACCATGCTGTTTTACCGTGGGAGTTTTAGAGTATAATGTGAAGTCAAGGATTATGATGCCTGCTGCCTTGCCTTTGTTGCCCAGAACTGCTTTTGCTATTCTCAGTCTCTTCTGATTCTAAATGAATTTTAGGATTGTTTGTTCTAATTCTGTGAGACACACTATGTATACTAGTAATAAAGATACATACCATAAACAACTTACTATCATCAATAGAGAAAATAAATTTTTTTAAAAAACAGAAAGTGAGAAGACATTGAAGCAAGATGCAATCCCAGACTTCCAGCTCACCCAGGGAAGTCCAGCGGGCAGCAAGGTGGAGGAAATCAGAAGTCACCCACCCATATAACCTTAAGGAAGGACATGAGTCTCAAACAACTGTAAATTCCAAAATTGTGAACAAAATAGAGACTTGTCACATGCTTATTGAAAATATGCAACCTAGACAGTACAAATTGTTGAAAATCCAATGGCATGTATTTTGTCAGTTAAATTGCATAAAAATATATTTTGAGAATATGGAAAATATAAATTTGCACAGTATTTCAAAATGAGAGTGTGAGTATCAAATATCAACCAATTAATGACAAAGTTGAAAGTTGAAAACATTTCAATATTTGTTTCTATGTGCATGAAAAAAAGAGTGATTAATTTTCATTTGACTATTCTGTGTGCAGAGCAAATTCAGGTCACTGGAATATTAAGCTGAGATTGTGTCATAAACAGAAATAGCCACAGAATGCAGGAAATCAGAAGATTCAAGATTTCTTATGGAAACATTTGACGGTACAGTAAACACATTCTAATAACAATTGGTCAAGAAGTCCAGAGAAATAATTAGCTGTGACTGAGTTATATCATCCCACAAAGGTATACCTCATATTTAAACAACTTCAAAGAGATACAAAATATTTCATTTTCAGAAACTTTACCATCTAGAAGTGACTAAACTATAATTTTTATGGGTTGACCTGAGTTTTTCTTGTAATGTTGATATTTAGAAACATTTTCTGGTAGGATATCATTTCATGACACTTTCTATAGTGAAGAAAAATGTAGCACTCTCTTAAATAGAAATAAATGACAAGTGCAGATGTAACCATGAATCTCTGATTCATTTCTAAGCCAGCAATTTAGAAACCATCATGCAGGTGCCACTTCTCAACCACATCGGCTAATCACAGGGAAAGCAGTGTAAAACATCTCTCAAAATTTATCTGACATTCTAAAATAAAACATGTTCCTAGACTGTAGAGAAACAACTCTACTTCATTTCATATGATTTCTATGTTTAAACACCAAAAAGAAGGCTACCCTAAATTTACTTATACCTTAACATATGCTTTCAGCTTAATCGGAAAAAATGGAACCCTCATGAGAAGGAAGATTGCATACTATATGCTTGATCTGAATATGTCATCTAATTTCATACGACACAGAATATCTTGGAGTAGAAATTCCCTTTTGCAACATACAATGACAAAACTTTGAGCTAATGTCAGTGCTTTGAAAATAAATGTATCTAGAGAGGAGGTCTGACTCAGTGGCCCCGGGGTCTTCTCTGGCTGGGGGCTGGGCGAGCAGACTCTCTGAGCACCGTGCACCCTGAACTGAGAGAGCGAGTACTCCAGGAGCTACAGGGCCCATGGGTTCGAGGCTGTGCTCGGCCCACACCACCATGGTTCCCAGCTGAAATGCACAGAGAGAGCCAGGTATTTTCCATCTACTCCCTGAGGGCAGAGGGAGTGAACAAGGACCCCGTGGACATTACAGACTGAGTCGCTGCCAAGGCAGAGAGTCGGTCCGACTCAGAGGCCCTCGGGACTTCTCTGGCTGGGGGCTGGGTGAGCAGAATTTCTGAGCAAGGCGAGCAGACTCTCTGAGCCCTGTGCACCCTGCACGAAGAGAGCGACTACTCTGGGAGCTGCAGGGCCTGTGGATTCGAGTCTATGCTTTGCCTTTGCCCAGACCCTCTAGCGAGTTGAAGGCTGGGGAGGTTTGTGACTGCTACCCATCTGAGCTGCATCTGGTTCCTGTATGAGTCCTGAACTGACTAGAGACATAGATTCAGATGGTTCATAAACTGTAGACCCTGCAGTTTGTGTCTGAATTATGCCTGTACCCTAAACTGCCTGGAGACATAGGTCCACTGGACCAGGATTGTCACACCAGTGCAACCTAAGTCAGGTCGTGCATGCACACTGCACTGTAAGGGGACGCAGGATCAGATGGTCGGCCATCAACTGACACAACTGCCACTGTCTGAGAACGGGGATAACTAGATACAAATCAAAAACTGCTGGAAATCACGAGACTAAGTAGCACTACTCAGAGGTCACCCAAAGGCAAACGTGAACAACAGGAAAAATAGGGACACCAGTGGTCTTGGCTGAGCAGCTACTGAAGAGGGAAACTGAGCTTTCTGCAACTGATAGCAAACATGTGAAAACAAAAGACTAAAACACAATCCAAGAACTCCACCCCAATCCGAACAAGTCCAGCACATAACAACATAGGAGAACTTGGTAAATACATACCTGAAATAGCTGAACTGATTGCAATGGAAGTAAAGAAACAACTCCATAAGGCCATAGAAGAGATGAGATCAGAAATAATTTCTCAGGCAAAAAGTGAGATGACAAGAATAATGAAGGAATTGCTCAAAAAGCCTGAAGAAGAAAT
>NW_004956523.1:0-980 GCF_000276665.1 Chinchilla lanigera
TCAAATTGCATTTACCTATAAAAGCCTCGAGTTTACCCTTCTTTATAGCTGAGTATTACTCCACTGTGTAAAACTACCACATCTTTTTTATTCATGCCTCAGTTGATGGGCAATTTGGCTTGTTTCCAAGATTTAGTTATTACAAATTGTACTGTTATAAACATAGGTGCACATATATTGCTGTGGTATGATATTTTCATTCTTCTGGGAAAATACCCAGAAGGGGTATAACTTGGCTAAAAGGGATCTCTAATCCTACTTTTTTAAGGGCTCTCCACACTGATTTCCACAGTGGTTATACCAGACTACACTCTGATCAGCAGTGGAGAAGAGTTCCTTTCTCCCCACAGCCCCACTGGCTTTTGTTATTGATTGATCTCTTGATGGTAGACATTCTTTCTGGGGTGAAATGGAATCTCAATGCTCCTTTAATCTGTATTTCTTGAATGACCAATGATGTTGAACATTTTTTGATATATTTCTTTGCCATTTGTATTTTTTCCTCCGAAAAGGAAGTACGCATCTCAGACGCCCATTTTTGTATTGGGTCTTTGGATTTGGGGACTCTGAATTTTTTAGTGCTTTACATGTTCCAGATAGAAGTCCTTTGTCTGAGGGACATTTGGCTAACATTTTTCTCACTCTGCAAGTTTTCTTTGCACTCTGTTGGTGATTTCTTTTGATGTTCAAAAACTTTTCAGTAAGATGAGATCCCAGTTATTGATTCCTTAAAGTACTTCCCACACAGGTTGGGTTTTGTTCTTGAACTCTCTGCATACCCCTATGTCTTCAAGATTTCTCCCTACTTTCTCTTCCTGTACATTTATTGTTTCTGTTTTAATATTTAGATCTCTGATCCATTTTAACTTTAATGCATAGCGATAGAAATAGGTTCAGTTTGTCTTTGGAATGTGAAAGGGTCTTTCTATCCATAAGCAAAGGATATCTTTCCATTTCTGATATCCTCTTTGATCTCCTAT
>NW_004956523.1:2823-4122 GCF_000276665.1 Chinchilla lanigera
ACAAATTGCCCCTTAGGATTGCTTTCATTGCATCCCACACATTCTGATATATTTTATTTCAATGTTCATTTCATTGTAGATTTTGTTTGATTTCCTCTTTAATTTCATCTGTGACCCACTGGTTGTTCAGGAGGGTATTATTTAATTTCTGCTTGTTTGTGGACATTTTAAAGATTCTATTGCCATTATTTTCCTATTTTATTGCACTATGGTCATATAATATGCATGGGATAATAATTATTTTGCATTTACTTAATCATGTTCTATGGTCTAGAATATGGCCTATTTTAGGTAACATTATGTGGAACTAAGAAGAATGCGTATTATGTTGTTGGGTGGAACACTATAAACTTCTAAGTCCATTTTTTCACAGGTTTGGTTGAGTTCTGTTATTTCTTTGTTGATTTTTTTCTCTAATTGATCTAGGCCTTTAGGGTAATAGTTCCCCCATTAAAACTGTGTCATTGCTTATTTGATTTTTCACGTCTATTAATATTTGCCCTATGTAATTGAGTGCTCCCAAACACTGGGAATACATATTTATGATTGTTATCTCTTCATCTTGACATTTTACCCTAACAAGGATATAGTGACCTTCTTTATCTCTTTTGATCATTCTTGGCTTGAAGTTCACATTGTCTGCAAACAGAATTACTATCCCTGCTTTTTTTAGGGTTCCAGTTGCATGGAATATTGTTTTCCATCCTTTGACTTTCAGTCAATGAGTTTCTTTTGTGTTAAATGTGTTTCTTGTATACAACACATTGTTGGATCTTGTTTCTTGATCTATTCTGCCAATCTATTTCTTTTGATTGGTGAATTGTGGCCATTTACATTGATTATTATAACTGGAATGTGTTGGCTTATATTTGTCATGTTATTTTGCTACTTTTGGTTCCCTGTTTTTTCCCTCTGTTTAACATTTGCATTTCATGGTGGTTTCTTTATATTGTTGTTCTTGGAATTGTGGTCATTTTCATCTCTGTCTCGAATATTTTTCAGTATTCTTTGCAGGCTTGTTTTGGTGGTCATGAATTTCTTCAGTTGTTCTTTGTCATGGAAGTATCTTATTTCTCAATTAATTTTGAAAGATAGCTTTACAGGGTACATCAAGCTCAGTTGGAAGTTGCTTTCTTTAGGGACCTGAAGTTCTTCACTCCAAGCTCTTCTTGATTTGAGGTTTTGTGTTGAGATATCTGCCCTGATTCTGATGTGCTTTACTTTATGTGTGATAAGTTTCCTTTCTCTAACACCTTTTAATATTCTGTTCTTTTGCTGAATTTCTGGGATCTTGATTAT
>NW_004956524.1:0-1123 GCF_000276665.1 Chinchilla lanigera
AAATACTCAAATATGTTAATAGAATAAAATAAAACAGCATGCATTAAGAAAATCTCCAAGGAAAATACACTGCCTAGAGTGGTGACAGCCATCTCCTCCCCAGCATCCTCGCTACCCTCAGACCTGTTGTGAAGCCCAAGTTTATCCTAAAATGGACCAAAAAGATGACCAAGCACCAATTAGAAAAGCATGCCAAAATTAAGCATAACTACAGAATCCCAGAGATATTGGCAACTGGGAACAGAAAAGAGTCAAGGGGCAGATCTTGGCGCTCAGATTTAGAGATGGGGCAACAAGAAAACAAAGCGTATGCAGCTCGACGGCTTCCCAAAGTTTCTGTCCACCCTATCAAGTGGCCTGAAAGGCCACTGATGTACAGCGGAACTTACTGTCTGGAAATCACTCACAGTGCTTTGTCCAAGAACCACAAAATTTGTGTAAAGAACAGCACAGCTGGCCTTGAGAGACAGCAGACCCAATGACAGCTGTTAGAGGAAGGAAATAAATAGGCAAACAGATACCTATAGTATTTGTGTTAAAATAAAGCCATAAAAACTGCACATGTAGAGTGGAATGGGATTAAGCAGAATTAAGATGTGTTACGGTCAAGCCGCAACTCCCTGTGAAGAATGTAATCATTATGTACTGCAAATAGGGACCAATAAAAAAAGTTTAAAGAAGTATATATTTTCTTTTTTATTAATATTGGTACATTTTTAATATACATAATGATCACACGAATCATAGAGCTTTTGTATCTGTACATTATACATCTTAAATCTTTTTTCCCAGTCACCTACCCCCCTTCAACCTGTCCTCCTTTTTTACAAAAGTTTTGCTTCCGTTTTTCCTTCTTTTCTCATTTTCTTTTCCCTTCCTTCATTTTCCCCTCTCTCCTCTCTAGTTCCCACTCACATTTGAGTATTTTCTTCCTGTTTCATAATAACTACTATGAATTGTTGTCCTTTTTTATACTTTTGGTTTCTCACACTACAGAAACAATGCAAAATTTACACATATATGTTCAATTTATTTCATTTAAAAGTATGGCCTCACTAGGCATGGTGGCACACACCTGTAATCCCAGCACTTGGGAGGCAGTGGCAGGAGGATTACTGCAAGT
>NW_004956524.1:5438-7068 GCF_000276665.1 Chinchilla lanigera
AATACATAAGAAATTTTTATCTAATTTGTTACCCCTTAATGGGATATATATCACAAGTTTTTGTTAAAGGTAGAGGTCTGAATCTGAAGGAAAATCTGATCACAATAAACAAAATTGTTTTACATTTTGGAAGACCTGTAGATCCAGAATCATGAATACATTAAATATACCATGAGATTAACACTAATGAATTACCATATACATGAGAAAATCTTTGTTAAAATTTAGTTTTATACCAAGAGCATCTTTTATGAGAAAACCTTATTGTAATTTTTACTGAAAAACTTTTGACCTAATTATTGTGGTGTCTCCCAAGAGACTATGGAGATCACTGGGGGCTCCTTAGTAATGAATAAAGTTGGCCACTCCTCTATTCACCAATTGGAGTCCTACCCAATAATTTCTCCTCATCCTAACAACTGTAGTTAAGATATCTTAATTTTGATATCATTTAAACCAGCTGGTAACTCAGGTGAAAGCAGGCTTTTAAATCTATAACCCAACTGTATTATGAACAAATGATAAAAGAAAGATTGTTGAGCTCAAAATAAAGGGGAACAGCTGTTCACAGAATGACAAACACTTAAACAAGTACACAGAACAAATCTTTTTTTTTGGTTTTTTTCCGGTACCGGGAACCGAACTCACGACCTTGTGCTTGCCAGGCAGGCGCTTTGCCGCTGAGCTAAATCCCCAGGCCCCACAGAACAAATCTTTACAAAATCAGAGTGCACTCAAATATATTTTTGACCAAACTGAATTATAGTAACTCTATTACAATTTTAGAAATTTATAATTTAAATAGACCAATCAGATTTTGTTGTCAATTAGCAGAGATCTCTTAGAAAATTTTTGGAAGGAATAGAATCTTTTATCTATAATGAATATGTATATTTTGTATTTTCTCCTCTTAAGAATACTGGTAACTTTTAGCACAGTACCCCTATATACTTTATTACCTATTTAGAGCTTAGATTTTCTGCAGGTGTCAATGCTAAGCAGCAGCTGATTGCTTTATTGTCTGGCGCAGCACCTGGGGCACGAAGTCCTGCAGGAAGCCATAGAGCTCAGAGAACAGGCCCTTTATTCCCAAAGCGGGGTAAGGGTGAGCGTCCCCCCTGCCTCGGAGATGCTCACCAAAGAGGTAGTGAGGGGCTCAGCCCTTGGTCCCTGCTCCCCATTGTCACTGCCAGGTCTGACCAGGTTCTGGTCAGCCCCTGTAGCACGCTCCTGGCCCTGCTGTTGCCCTTGACACACCCTGGTGCCACAGGGTGCCGCGCCAGCTAGCATGGCCCTGGCCTTCCTCCCCGGGGCCTCAGCATTGGCTAGCCACCACAGGCAGGTCCGCTGGCTGTGTGAGGCTTCTCATGCCCCATTTCTACACCGACTTGTTAGCCTCCACAGCTGTCTCCTTCTTCGCTTCTTGACCGAGGTTTCCTGTGTGTCTCCACAGCTCCTCATCACTGTCCCTGTTGCCCTCCCCGTGCCCATCTAGCTTTAGTCTTTTGCCAGCTTCTCCCTGAGTGGCCTCCTCTATCCTTGCCTCAGAACTTAGCATCTTCGTGCCCCATTCTATCTGGCACCCCAGTGCATCCTGTAGCACCCCAAGCAAAGCAGCAGTGAGCGGGGG
>NW_004956525.1:0-1282 GCF_000276665.1 Chinchilla lanigera
GCCTTAGGTCTGAAATGGAAGCTTCCTATGGGCCACAGAGTTCTGGCCAGGTAGAGAGATAGAACCAGACTTTGAACTCTACCCTAGTCAAGCTGTGCCAAGAGACTGGGGAAAACTGGGTGACTATGCTTCTGATGGCCTTGCTGAGGTCCCGATGCATCCCGTACCAGGATGGGCTCACTCTTTTTGAGATCATGTTTGAAAGGCCTTCCCCATTTTTGCCCATCTTAGAAGGACTTCAGGAGATAAGGACTCTTGATGAACTGGGGGAGCACCTTTGTGAATACACCACTGTGCACCCCCAAGTGGACTCTATTGGCCTTCAGCGAGCTGGGCTGGCCTCACTGCATCTCCCATTTGACCAATAAGATGTTATATTTATAATCCCCCTATGTAAGTTTTGGAACCCCGATGGGTGGAAAGACAAAGCCAATCCTGAGACTCACCCTTTCCCTGCATGTGAGATTCATAAAGAAGCAATTGCAGGAGTTAATGATGACAGAGACTTGGTAAAGTGGGGACTCTCTATGTGTGCAAAAGCATGGGAGGAAGATATGAAAGGAGTTCAGAATATGGTCAGGCAGTTACATGACCAGGTGAATTCCTTGGCAAAAGTAGCATTAGTGAATAGAAGAGGACTCAATGTACTCTATGGAACAAGAAGGGCTATGTGCTGCCCTTATGGAAAAATGCTCTTTTTATGCAAACAACTGTGGGGTCATCATAGAAATATTTGACAGGTTGAATAGAGAAACAAAGGAGAGGAGAAAGAAATATTACAACCACCAAGGCTGGTATGAGGGACTATTCCACTGGGGCCCAGCATTAACTTCCCTTACTGGCAGGATCACAGGGCCCTTAGTGATTATTGTGGTGGTCCTTACTTTTGGGCCATACATAATTAATTGGGTTATAATAGGATCCAAAGCAATGTAAACCTAGCACAGGTGACGGTTCCAAAGGGCAGCACCAATTATAGAGTGGAAACCAGACCCACAATGTGTGAAAAAGACTGTGTCCTGAGAAAAGAATATATGTCTTTGACAGAGAAATGATAGGGCTAGAGAGACTCCGTATAACTCCACTTTAGAAGTCACTTAAACTAGATGAACTCAACTCTCCACTCCCTCCCTGATATCTATAAAATGAAAAACAAATAGTTAAATTTTAGATAAGCTAACATTTAACTGTACCACACACGTTTTGACCATGATATGGCATTTTTGTAAAATTCCTAAATGAAATAATATGGTTAGCATGGTTACTTGTAAACATATAAAAA
>NW_004956525.1:2547-3988 GCF_000276665.1 Chinchilla lanigera
GACATTCCAGTGGGGTAAAGCTTTTTAGCAGTTGCAGTATGGATGAATTTAAGCAGATAGTTTCACAACCTGGACTTGAATGCCTTCAGAATCAAACAGTTCCAAAAGTGGTTTATGAATCAAAAAATGCAGTGTGCGGCAATGGGGTTGTGGAACTCCATGAGCAATGTGATTGTGGCCAGTCATCGGTAAGTTCTGCATAGCTTATTCAGAGACATTTGACGAGTTTCTCATGTAAGCTTTTAAGTATATTGATCCAATGTAAAAGGGAAGAAATTCTTTAAAATAATACATCATTTTGTCATGCATCTAAGATAGAAATTACTGGCGTATGTGACAACTAATACTGAATTTGAAGAATGTGATGAATGTAAATACTAGACAAATAGTACAAAAACTATCATTTTTTGTCATATAACAATTAGCAGTATCACTTTTCTGTTCTATAAACATGAGTAATCAGTAGTCAGTAATATATTTTGGCTCTTTGAGACAGGGTCTCACTTTGTAGTGCAGGCTGTCCTTGAACTCACTAGGTAGCCCAGGCTGGCCTCAAACTGGCAGCAGTCCTCCCGCCTCAGCCTCCCAAATTCTAGGGTTATAGGTGTGTGCCACCACACCTGGCTAATAGTCAGCAATATTGATCCTCAACTATATCACCTCCAAAATTCCTCTCAATTGCCCACATTGGCTCATTAGATTACTAAACGTTTCATTTATGTCCTTATCTCTTAGTTTTATTCCATAGATCTAGCCACAAGGTATCCAAGCAGTAGAAATTTCTCAGCTCCAGTGTAATTTTATGGAACAACCAATTCTTGTATGTTCCACTGTTGATTGAATCCTCATTATGCAGTGAATGACCATATTCCAAAAATTGTATCATGAGATGTGATAATGTGGAAAATATTTGTGATGCAAAAATTATTTAAAACCTCTGTACATATATTTATGAACAAGAATATTGAAAACAATTTCATTAAATTTTTAGCAGTAAAATTGTGGACCATGGAATCATTAATAATTTGATCACGATCAGGAAAAATGTACTAAAATCAAGTAAAGTAGTATTGTGCCAAAGTCAATAATTATACTGCAGTTACAGTTAACTTAGAGACATGGGTTGGTACGCTTTGAAAATGAAATTGTTCGATGGAAATTCTTATGTTTAATATGACTGTGTTTCCTGTTAGTTTTGTGCACACACAAAGTGCTGTAAACCTGAAGCGTGTACACTAATTGGAACTGCAGAGTGTGGAAGTGGCCAATGCTGTCATCCAGATTCTTGCAGTGTAAGTTTCCAAAATATTACATTTTACATTTTTTAAAGCTTTCTATCACTGTGCATTTTTTTGCTTCTTGAATTTTTTAGAATATTAAAATGTTTTATGTTAAATTTTGGTTTTTTCTTTAGTCTCTTTGCTAATTGATAATAACATAT
>NW_004956526.1:0-3954 GCF_000276665.1 Chinchilla lanigera
TGAGGCAGGAGGGTTCTCAGGAGTTCGGGGTCAGCCTGGGCTACAAACTGAGTTCAAGGCCAGCCTGAAGTGCAGAGCGAGACCCTGTCTCAAAAAGACCAAAAAAAAAAAAAAAAAAAAAAGCGAGCGATACTTTACTGGAAAGCTGGGAGTTTACATGGGTAGATGAGAGCACGGTAGAGGTGAATTAAGTAGCAGATATATTCACTGAGCAAGGAAGTATCTACCCTCTGCCTGGAGTCACCTGTTTTTAGTTGTCCGGAGGGGCGCACATGGTAAAGCCTGCAGGATAAAGCAGCAGATCCGGTATATGGGTAGAGCACTCCAGATGGGCTCTGGCCAACGGAGAGTGCATGCTCTGCCTAAGGGGCAGCTCTTGCTTGGCTGCAGCCGCTTGCCGCCATACAGGAAAGTGGGCTCACTGTTACCGAATCAGCTGCTTTTTCAGGCTGCAAGCCTACATCTCTAAGTAAAAGTCACTTACTTTGTGAGCACTGGTCTGGGTTTCTTCTTGATGGCCTACTCGTGGTCCGAACCAAAAGTCAGTGCAAGTCAACCTTGGCCAACGGAAAGCCAGCATGATTCTAAGTCCAATGTTACTTTTACAGTGGGGGAAACCAAGACCACAATAAACTGTTCCTGTTGCAAGGCACCGAGAAATGTGGCTTGCTTGTTACCACAGTATAACCTAGACAACCCTGACTCTGACAGACTAGTTTTTCAGCCCACGTGTCAAAGGGAGAGGTAGCTGGGTGAGGTGGCCTGAACAAGAAGACTCAAAGAGGAGAAACGAATTAGACCCAGGTCTTCCTTCTGAAGGACACATGAAATGTGAGAAAGGGGCACTGCCTTTCATTTATTCTCTGTTCAGTGTATGCCAAGCACACACGACCTCCCAACAACTCCACAAGCTGTGTTTAGCAACTGGCTCCCAAAAGCTTGGAAGCTTAATGAGCGGCTCCAGCACTCCACTGACTTTCACCTTTGGCCAGAAAGACTACTCGTCCAACGTATGTCTCACCAACGCTGCAAGCCCATAGCAGGCTGTGACTGTTGGTTTCTGACCAAGAACAGCTTTAAGCGTGTGGGAAAGATTTGGGACAAATATTGGACCAAATGAGTAGCCAAAAGCGTCTATGTGGGAATGTGCAATCCTGGGGGGGGGCATCGTGGGTAAACGTGTCAGGGACCCCAGAATTAGCTTTTAAAGCCCATGCAGGAGTGCATTCATCAGCTTTCTTAAAGGTTTAGGGAATGAGGTCAACTGGTGTCACCTGGCCATTGAATCTGTCTCTCTCATTAGAGAGATAAGGTTCCCGACTATCCCTCTTCCTGCCTAGCTAAATGCCGCATCAGGTACCATACACGTAACCACTTTGCCCTTCTTCAGTTTAAAATATGTCCTTGAGACTACAGTGATCACCCAGTGAAGAACAGTGTCATGTCAGGGAGAGGACAGGTGTGTCGACTGCACCATAACTGCCTCTTGTGAAGGATTTAAAGCCACTTGTGCAAAACATGTTTCTAAAAGCACTGCTTATTCCCATGCTCCTTTGGTGAATGGATATAGGGACCATCATGCCACGCTTGTAGTGAGGTGCTTAAAACAAATGAACTGAAGGAAGTTTCTGTGTTCCTTTCCCCATTGCTGGGACAAAATACTCGACACTAAAGTTGAAGGAGGAAAGGTTTACTTCAGCTCACAGTATGCAGAGGTTTCAGTCCATAGCTGGCTGGCTCTAAGGCCCGGCCGCATGGCACAGGGGCATGACGGAGGAGAAACAGCCCACTGCAGGATGATCAGGAGGCAGCAGGCAGCGAGCGGCAAGCGGCAAGTGGCAAGCGGCAAGCAGCCTCCCTTTCCCTTTCATCCCATCCAGGCTACAAGCCTTTCGGGTGGTGCCACTCACACCCAGAGTGGGGCTTCCCGTCATCCACACCCAGAACTATGCTAAACCAATCAGTGGTCTAATTTAGTACCACACGCCCTAGATCCAGCCAGCTCTGAAAAGCCCCACCTACGAACACGTGAGGTGTTGGAGGCACACCTGGATACAAGTGAAAAGAGGGCTGACGGTGTAGCTCAGCGGTAGACCGCCTACCAAACAAGCGTAGGACCCCGGGTTCCATCCCTGCTACCAGAAAAGAAAGAAAGGGGGAAAAAAGTAAAAACAAATACCATTCAGGTCACTCCCTGGTGCCCTGTAGAGGTATTGCCTCACTCTTTTCCATGGCTGCAGAATAGTACACCACTGTGTGGACGTACTGTAGTTTGGTCAACAAATCTCGTGTTGAGGGACACTTTGATTGTTTTCATTCGGGCCCTTCCACATGTAGCTGGGTGTGGGGAGTAACGTGGCTGTGATGAACAGGCTTGTGACAGAATCTTTAGTACTGTTTTATCACCGCATCCTTGGGGTTACTCCCTAGATGTATTATTGCTGCTTAAAAGGTAAAACCACATGCTGTCTTGCTCATTACAGCAACTCCCCCTTCACAAAAGCTGTACCATTTGTCTTTCCCCATGAATAATCTGAGAGAAGAGCCACCAGCAGGAGTGCCAGACTTTTGGATTTTGCCTAGTTGGTAGGTGATATGTGATGTAACAGTGTATACTTTAATTTGCATATCTTTTGATATGAACAAGGTTGTTCATCTCTTTTTCCTACGGTTAAGGGTCATCCATATTTTCTCCTTTTGCTGTTCACAGTTAGTTCATGTGTTTGGCCCAGTTTCTGTATGGGCTGTTTTGCTGTTGTCTGTTGTTCTTTAATTTCAAATAACTTTTTTGTATCTTGGGGATGTATTAGGACATATACATTTTCTTCATCTGATGTAAACTGCAAACAGCTTTCTCAGGTTGTCATGCATCTGTGTACCTTGTGAGTGGTGTTTTGGTTCACATTGTGTTTATTCTGTCAACTTTCTCAATATTTTGCCTTACTTCTTCTAAATTTGCAGTCGTGGCTAGGAAAGGTTTCCCATTCCTTAGGTACAGAGGAAGGGCACTTGAAACACTTTATATGGTGCCTTATTTTACATTTTAATGTGCAATCCATTTGTAATGTTCGCTCATATGTGGTGTGAGAGAGAGATCCGGTCACACCAACACCAACACCAACAGATGTGGGAGCATCCACACCACGGTAGTCAAGAAACCTACAGGGGCTTGGCCACACCCACCCCAGGCATAGGCATAGAGCAGTAATATATGCAAGAATGTACCTGTGAGAAGTTCAGAGGACAACTGAGAAACCATAGCACACAGACCACCGTAAAAACAAGGAGGGATTCTAGTGAAAGGGGTAGGCAAATTCCCAGAATTTGGTATGCCCCTTTGTGCCCCTCCTCCTACCCTACCTAGTACAGGACAAAGGGGAAGACATTTTTAATAGAGGGCTCTTGTCCTGGGACTGACTCAAAAGAGAGAGCCATGCACCCAGTGTTCTGGCTCATCTTGGGGCTGCATGATGAACCAGTTTCAGTCTTGCTTGACTCGGGTGGCTGAAGCAACCTGAGGCAGAATTTGCAAGCCTCTCTAAACAGAGGCTAGGAGCCTTTTAGAGCCGCAGGCAGCCATCAGGGAAAGCAAGACATCTGAAAAAGTTGGACAGGCTACTGAACCTGCAGCCAGTTGGTGAGGGTCTTCCTATGCATCAAGCCAGTCTGAAAAGGCTGGGATGGAGTGGGCGGTGGATTTTCAAATGCTCAGATCCCAGTAAAAGGTTGCAAGGCATACAGATCAATAGAGAAACACGACCCAGTCACACGAGCAAAACCCCAGAAGCCAGCCTTAGGGAAACATGGGTCTGCAAGCGGCCCGGCACAAAATGTAATTTAAAATAACTGACATAAAGTGTTCAGTAAGTTACAGAGAATGACAGACCGATAGTCAAAATAATCTTGAAAGTAAAAAAAAAAAAAAAAAAAAAAAAAAAAAAAAAAAAAAGGAAC
>NW_004956527.1:0-4003 GCF_000276665.1 Chinchilla lanigera
CTTATCGCCTACAGCATTAACAAGCTGATCTTACATGCTCCAAAATACTTGTCAGCCAAAACATAACAGGCTAATACTGCCTCATATGATCCCTTTTTAAAATTATGCTGATTTACTGGGAGCCTTCAGTGCTTGGATCCATTAACTGTGTCATAATCACGCTGTGCTTGCAAACAGGATTTAAACTATATATACTCATGTAGCTAAGTCTGTAGTTTTATGATTTAAGATGGAATCTTTTTCTGGTCCCAACGATGGTTGCTCATGTATCTGGGGGTTAACAAGTCTGTCAGCTTTCTGGAAATTGGCTTATGGTCCAGGGATGTCTGATGTAGCTTTTTCTTCCCATGTATCTTCCAGTTCTCCATCGGGCTGGCCCAGGCTGCTTCTTGGCACGGTGGCCCAGATGCAACAGTAGGATGAGAAGCAGCATAAGGAGGCTTTTCTCAAGTCTCTGCATGTGTCACAATTACCAACATCCTATTGATCAAAGTGAGTCATATGACTAAATAGATCCTATCTCTTGGTGAGAGGAACTCCAAAGTCACGTGGTAAAGAACATGGATGGAAGAGAGATAAAAAAAAAAAAACAAAAAACTGGCACCATTAATGCAATCAATCATTGCTGGATGCCTCATTCCAGGCAACGAAGATTTATTTATCTATCAAATTATTTGTTTATTGTGAGAATCTCCCACTGTAACTGCAAGCTCTGCAAGAGTACAGCTGTATCTCTAGTGACTCTAAAATAATGTGTTCTCAGTATATATACTTTTTTCATTGAAGGTATAAGTAAATTCCACTGCTGGGTTGCAGTGGAAACTATTTGGAGAACAATTTTTATGGACTCTGATGGAGTGGCACTTGTCCCTGAAAATAAATGACTGCACGTGTGGTTTCTTTGTGCCTTCCTCAGCCTGCCGCACCACTGTTTCTCTCCTCCAGAGTTGATGGACTGGATGCCCAGCTGAGGATGTGAAGTACAGGGGGAAGCAGATCACTCCCTGTGACAGGACTGGCCTTATCTCATCACTCTGCACCAGGACTAGGAGTTGAATGGGATAGCACTATATTGCAGGTTTGCTGCCTCCTGTGGTGACTGAGTTATGCCCCCAATTGATTCATATAAAAGCTGTAGCTCCTGGTATCTCAGATTGAGACTGTGTTTGGTATAAAGTCTGTAAAGAGGTAAGTAAATTTAAATGAGTTCATATGGTAGGCTCTGATATAACATGGCTGTTTTCCTTGTAAGAAAAGATTAGGACATAGATACCCATGGCAGAAAGATCATGTAAAGACAAAGGGAGAAGATGGCCATTTGCAAGCCAACATGCCTTGGAAGAAACAAAGCTGTTGACATCTTAATTTTGGGCTTACAACCTCTGGAACTGAGAGAAATTGTTTCTGTTTAAGTCACCCAGACTGTGGTAGTTCATTATGGCAGCCTTAGAGAACAAATGTGCACCTTTTGTTCAAAAAAGAAAAGATGGGGGAGACTTGTAGGAAAAAACCCTCAATCCCACCCCCAAAACGTGATTCCACCCACAATGAGATTCCACACTGACTGCCTGAGAGAAACATTCCTGAGAGGAGGCTTCAAGACATGGATGCACAGGAAGGCTCAGGGGACCCCTTCAGAGTGGCCAGTGACAGCAGGAGATGGCTGATGCTGGAGTCTTTTCATGTGGCCTTCCTGGGGCTTTGCAAACAGTTCTGACTTGTGCCTTGTAGGCCGATGCTAAATTCCATTCATTAGCAACTTTCCCACTGGCCTCATTTTATGGGTTCCTCAGGAGTTACTCTCTTACTTCAGCTTCCAGTCATCTGAAATGTGTCTTTAGCAAATTTGACCACTTCATTATATGTGCTCCTTCTTCTAGGCCATTTAGTTCTTCTCCTAGCTCTTAATAAATAAATACTGATCCTAAGACCCAAACCCAAGAGGCCATAGATTTAATTGCTTTCCATGCTGAGAAAGAATCATTTATTAGCACTGTGCAAAGCGCTGTTTGAAAACTCCAAACCACATGAAATGCTACAAGTTTTGAGCCAGAGCCTAACAGAAAAACAGCCAAGTTTCATCTGAACTTTGTTAGGCCTCATGACCTTTCACAAAACCTCAAAGCAAACAGAATTCAGCCCCTGGATAGGCTCAATCTCAGAGTATAGTGTTGGCATTTGTTTGGTTTTTTAGCAGCTGCTTATATCACAAATCCCCACTTCTGGTTAAAAAAAAATCCACGAGATGGCTTCAACCCAGTGTGATGTTCTGTTTTATTTTTGTTTTGTAACATGTCTATTAATTGTGAAACTCAAGACTCCTTTGGAAAGCTAGCTCTACAGAACAAGCTGTGGGTTTAGAATTGCCAGGCAAATTGGAACCAAGAGGTTGAAGTGGAATTCAGTGAGAAACCAATTGTAGTAACTCTGGATGGAGTGATGAGAGAAGGAAGAGATGAGGGTGGGAGTAAGGAGGTCAAAGGAAAATAGTTTTGTTTTGTTTTAAAGAAGAAAATTGGAGGCTGAGGCATTGCTTGGACACAGTGGGTTGTTGGTAAGAATTCGACAGACTCTTCAACACATGTAATCTATAGTTTCCTTGTGCCTTTAAATTAATTCAGAGAGCCCTGTGAAGGACTTCACAGCCATTTCTATATTGCCACATATCTATCAGGGCTTCCTGGAACCTTGCCTGTTGGAGTTGGAGTGGCTTGACAGAGAATGCTCTTACGAGTAGGAGACCAGCCAGGAGCTCCTCTTGTTACAACTGGCAGGAGAAGGAGCGGGGATATGGAAGACAGGGAGAACTTGTACTGAATCAGACAGGTCCCCAGCATTGGGACAGGTGCCTGGGGTAGAGTCAGACTTAAGACTGGGAAACACAAATTCCTTCAGACAGAGTAAACATTTTCTTGGACCTATGGTGCTGGTGTAGGCAAACAGAGATGACCAGAGCAAATACAGGGCAGAGGCTTTGTAACAGATGGCCACATGAGAAGGCAGCTCCAGTTAGCCTGGTAGCAGGTGGCTGCTGTAACTAAGAATGATGCTGGAGTTGGGGAGTAGGATTTTGCCCATCGTCGTGTGTTAAAAGTGAGTTCGAGGTAGGAAAAGATGCTCACGGGAGTGGTGCTGGAGGAGCAGGCACAAATATAGAGTCACTTGGATTCCAGGGTGAGAATTTGGTCAGACAGCTGGCAGACGCCCACCTGTCAAACCAATCTCAAAATCCTATAATTCCGAGTCATCTATGAATTAGACCAGATCCACTTAAAGCACTGCTCTGTTCCTCTTCATCTCTTCCCCAAGCCTCTTCCACTACTGATGTGGACTGGAGAGCATCTAGGGGAGAAGGGGAGGAAACGAGGTTATGGAAAGGTGATCCAGATCATGCAGGGCCTTGAAGGTGGTTGAGAGAACTTTCAAGGCAAGAGAGGCTCCACTGGTTTTAATGTCTCAGGTCCAAGGGAAGCCCAAGCAGGAACCACAAGATAAGATTTGACTTTTCTGACATTTCAGGTGATGTGTAACTCGAATCCAAATTATTTACATTGGCAAGCTTTTGGTAGATATCTGCCTCATTCTCAACAGCAACTCCTTGATGTGGCAATAATTTTACATTAGTCCTAAAGAAAGGAACAAAACAATAATAATTATACCAGAACTGATGAGTTTTTATAGAAAAAGATATTTTAGGATTAATCTGTGTTAATTTTTTGTTAATGTTTATGCAAAAAGTTAAACTGTGTTTATTTTTATTTCAGTAAAAGTTATTATTATTAGGAGCAACTATTTTCTAGTGTGATTCATTCTGACTCAAATTTACCTAGTTGTATATGCTATGATTATGAGTTTTCTTTTGCAAAAATTATTTTTACCAAATTTATACGTCAGGTCAAACTTAAAAAATATATAAAAGGGGCCAAGGATATAGCTCAGTGGCACAAGTGCCTGCCTGGCAAGCACAAGGTCCTGAGTTCAACACTAGGTACCAAATGTGTGT
>NW_004956528.1:0-3985 GCF_000276665.1 Chinchilla lanigera
TTTTTATTTATTTATTTATTTTTTTTGGTTTTTCTCCGGTACCAGGAACCGAACTCACGACCTTGCGCTTGCCAGGCAGGCGCTTTGCCGTTGAGCTAAATCCCCAGCCCCTATCACTAGTTTTTAGATAGACACTCCTTAAGTGATTAACAGACTTATGTGCAGAGTGGAGCAGGGATCTGATCAGAAGTTTTAAGGTGATAAAGGAGACAGATGTAAAGTGGAGGCAGAGATGCCACATTTTATCCTACGTTTAGTTACCCACTGGACACATTCAGGCTCAGGCTGAGTCCCTGTTACAATATCAGCATGTGAAAATCATCAGTATTTGCTGATGCAGTGGATTAATCACTGCGACACTGAATGCTGCTCTTCCAGCTTTTATTTTAATCACTTCTGAACCCGTTCTGTGCCTCCACCCTGAACACCTGGCAAACAATCCTTTACCTTGGCCATGTTTCCAGCCAGCAAGGCCTGATGTTGATAGAGGGAAACATAATTAATCCCCACCATTCTCAGTGGTGGCTGTGGGCAGAGTGTGACAAGCAGGAAGGCAGGTGTGCTGGGAGAGTACTTTCTCTCTCCTTCCCTCTCCCTCTCTCTCTCTCTCTCTCTGGAATGGAAGCAATGGATTCCAGCTTTCAGAGTCTTCATGCAAAACACATTCTAAGAGCAACTAGAATGTGTCCTGGCTTTGGCTCACTAATGAAGTGTGTTCCATTGTCCCCAGGGGACAGGGGTTCTTGTGGAGAAAACGCATGTTCCTTTCATTGTCAATCATTGTTCACTTCTAATAATCCCAAGCGACCATCTGAGGCTGGGTAATAAGACTTAGGGGTACATGAAAGAGAGAGAGAGAGAGACAGAGAGAGACAGAGAGAGACAGACAGAGAGAGAGAGAGAGAGAGAGAGAGAGAGAGAGAGAGAGAGAGAGAGACAGAAAGAGACAGAGAGCCAGTCCCAGAGAGCCAGTCCACCCAGGGAAAGCCTTCAAGGGACCCACACACCCAGCCATCCTTGCTGTTTGGTGCTGGCAAGGATGGAGGTGGTGAAGTCACAAGGGGAATAATAATAACTCCCTGTGAGGATCTGGTGGGGAAAGGGAAAGCGCCTTCCCGGGGAGCCACGCAGGGCAGTTCAGGCAAGAGCCTCTATGCAAGGTGTGGGCAGGATTACAAGATGCCAGATAAGACAGCTGATGAAGCACTAGGGCTGACAGAAGCTGGGAGCCCATCTCTACCACGTCCAGGCTGAGAGGCAGGAAAGTGAAGGTGAACTCTGGAGATGGTATCAAGAAGATGGCTCCTGGGCAGGGCCTGTGGCCCTCATGAGAGGGACACAGCATGGTGGCCAGGCAGGGAGCAAGTGGGGATGAAATACTTTGATTTCTTTCTCCTCCTGCCCTCTGGATCTTGACAATGCTTCTTACAGGCTATATCCATCTGGAAGCCCAAGGGACAGGAGCATGGATGTGGCCCCCTGAGAGCCACTCCCCTGGAGCACAAAGAAGGGCACAGAAGACAGAGAGAGTGAGTCAGGCGGGGAAAACAGGGAAAATCCAGCACAACAGTGGTGGTTCTGGGTGGTCATGAGCACAGGACATAGAGCAACTCATGTAATTCTTGGAAGAAGTGTTATTGCTGACATTAAACCCATTTTACAGACTTAGGAAAATGAGGCACAGAGTAGTTAAGCAACTAATCCAAAGTAAGTATGAGAGTACTTACTGAGTTCAAACCCAGGGAATCTGGATCTAGAGTTTGTGTTCCTTCTTTCTATGCTGAGCTACCCAGCAAGGTGGCCAGGGGCAACTACACCTGACTATTTAAATATAAGTTAGTTAAAATTAAACAATATAACCTGGCATAATGGTACATACCTTTAATCCTAGCACTCTTAGAGGCTGAGACAGGAAGATTACAAGTTTGAGCCCAGCCTGGGCAACTTAATGAGTTAGTGAGAACCTATTTTATAATAAAAAATAAAAAGGACTGGGGATATAACTCAGTGTGAATAATCTACGTTCAATTCCCAGTATCAAAAAGGAAAAAAAATGAAAAATCCACCCATCCCATGAGCCACATTTCAAGGGCTCACTAACCTATGTAGGTTGGTAGGTACTGTATTGGACAGGGGAGATACAGAACACATTCATACTCCCAGAGAGTTATTTATGGTGGGCAGCTCTGCTCTAGACAATTGACCCTGACCTTTCAGGCCCCTAATTCTCTGAAAACTACACCTACCAGTAACAGTTGTGTCACTGGGTTGGTGAGGACAGGGTCAGATCTAGTTGGACTTCTCAGGACATTTTTTTTCCCTCCTGACGGCTACCAGACAAGGTTAGGCTCAAGTGCAGTTCAAGAGAGATACATCTGAGATAGTTCTATATAGGGCATGGCCTTTTCTCACATTCTAAGGTCTGTTTCCTATCATAATGTCATGAACTTCTTATAATAAGTAGAAGCAATTATATCAAGAGGTACAAGGAGTGGCTGGCACATTTGGAGAGCTACATGTCCTCAGGGTCGATGAGATACTGGAATAGTGTGACAAACAGCATCCTTCCATCAGCTCCATGAGAAAATTTTCAGTTGGGTTTAAGTGACTCCTGAGTATATCATACTGACACCAATACATCATCTCCTAAAAGTCCAACATTAGTGGACAAGACGAGTGCTGAAGTTGACAGAAATCCTACCTATCACAAGGCTAGAAGGTGAAGGTTAGCTCCGTGTAGACTGTGAGAACATTGTGAAAAGAATTGTGTGTCAATACTGGGTGACCTTCTCTGCAGACACAGAGAGGTAGGGCCTTAACAGTCCAGAAAAGCACTTTCTGGGGGAGGAAGCCAAAAGTTATTTCTGTGATTCTGCCTCCCAGCAAAAATGAGTGCTGCTTTTAAAGCCACGCCTTCTCTCCTGCGTGTTATCCATGTATGCATTGCCGTTTATGTGATTATGCTGTGTATGACCCTTGTTCAGTGTATCTGTGAATGTTTTCGCGTTTCATTTTATGGCAAATGACAGTCCAGATGGACCCCATTGTTGCTTGTTAGTTCTGTGCACTTCACATGTACTATCTCAATTTTTACAACATGACAGTAAAATAGGAGCCTTTATTATTCCCATTTTATGAATGGGGAAACTAAGGCATAAAGGGAGGAAGTCTCTTCCCCACAGTCACAGAGCTAGTTTAGTAGCAGAACTAGGATGATAACTCAATCTGGCTGCCAGCCCCATGTGCTTCCTGTGATGACATTATCTGATATTAATGTTTTGCCAATGTTGTTAAAGCTCTGGAATGAGTGGAGTTTTTCCAGAAGCCTGATATGTAAAATAGGCAAAATAAAGCTGGGTGGACTGAAATGCGAGTAGGAAGCTCCCCGTCTCATTCCCCCTGGCCTCCCTCCACCAGACAGGACCATTCAAACACAATGAAGAACCCCTGCACAGAGAAAAGGCCGAGACTCCATCTGTGGGTATACATCAGTGGTAGAAAGTTTGCCTGGCAGGCCCAAGTCCCTGAGTTCAATTCCCAGTGCCACAAAACAAACACCTCAGAACCATTCACCTGAAAAGGCCCATGTGAAAAATGCCATCTACTCATCCCTTTATAAGACTGCCAGTCTCACCCTTTGTGGATATCACATCGTTAGTGTAGCTGACTGCCTCATGCTGTCATAAGCTTATTTTTCATATTCATAATGCATTTTAGGCTCTTGTATGATATTTTCTGGAAGAGTGAAATATTTAGGTAAAAGATATTTCTGTTTTAACATCAAAGACTCCTTTGGAAAGTTAGAACCACATCAGTTCCTATCCATATGTATTGAGTTCTCCCTGCAATGAGATATTCCTATTTAAAATTAATCTTTTGTCAGTTGTATATGCAATCACATTGCAATTGTTTTATTACTAAAAATATAAGATTAAATTTTAATGTAATTTAATAATATAAATTAATATAAACATATGATTATATA
>NW_004956529.1:0-4002 GCF_000276665.1 Chinchilla lanigera
TTACTTCCATTGCAATCATTTCAGCTATTTCAGGCATGTGTTTACCAAGTTCTCCTGTGTCAGTGTCTCCTGGACTTGCTCTGATTGGGGTGGAGTTCTGGGATTATGTTTTAGTCCTCATTTTGTCATGTTTGCTACCAGATGCAGAAAGCTCAGTTTCCCTTTTCAGTAGCTGCATGGGAAAGGCCACTAGTGTCCCTAGCTTTCCTGTTGGTCAGGTTTGCCCCAAGTGACCTCTGAGAAGCGCTACTTAGTCTCGGGTTTTCTGGCAGTTGTTGATTTGTATCTAGTTATCCCCAGTCTCAGACATGGGCATTGGTGTCAGCTGATGGCTGACCCCCTGAACCAGTGTCCCCTTGCAGTTCAGGGCATGTGCATGGCCCAGACTCAGGTTGCACTGGTGTGACACTCCTGGTCCAGTGGACCTATGTCCCCAGGCAGTTCAGGGTACTGGCAAAACCCAGACACAAACTGCAGTGTTGACAGTTTGTGAACCACCTGATTCTGTGTCTCCAGTCAGTTCAGGACACATACAGGAACCAGATGCAGGCCAGATGTGTAGCAGTCACAGACTACCCGAGCCTTCGACCCCTCAGGGGGTCTGGGCGAAAGTCATGAGAAAGTTATTAAGTGTTAGTAAGCTGTCATGCTCAAGGTGAAAGATATATGTTTTCAAAATTCTTTTTGTTTGAGACACTCCATTTTATTACTGGCATCAAACACTTTTTAGTTTTAAAGTGACAAGCTCAACTTCATTAACTTTTGAGAATATGACTGCCAGATATCCAAGTCTGAGTATAACCACAGGTTGGCATTTAATCATTCTTTTGAGTAAAGATGATGTTAACTAGGAGGGCAAAGCTACTTGAGCTTGTAACTCATGATCACACACATGCTTTTCAGGGAGACAGCCATCATACATTTTTGGCATGTAGCAGAATCACTGTAGGAGGACTTTGTTTTTTGTCCCTTTTTTTGTCTTTTTGAGGCAGGGTCTCGATATGCAGTTCAGGCTGGTCTTGAGCTCACTTTGTAGCTCAGGCTGGTCTCGAACTTGCAAAGAACCTCCTGCCTCAACTTCCCGAGTTCTGGGACTACAGGCATGTGCCAACACACCCAGCTTTAGAACTTTGCACTTTTACATACAAGATATTAGAAAGATTCTTATTCAAGATGATTAAGTGAAACTGACTTCTTCCATGAGTAGGAGAAATGATAAATACAAATACTAGGATATGGTACAATTTGGTTGCATGCTTTAACTCATGCTAGCACACCTTTATCCATTTATCTGTTGGTGGACAGATTTAACTATTATGAATTGTGCTGCTATAAACATGAGTATGCATATATCACTGTAATATGATGTCTTTAATTCTTTCAGGAAGATACCTAGATGGGAATAGCTGATTCAAATGGAACTTCTGCTTTTAATTTTATGAGGAATGTCCATACTGATTTCCATAGTGATTATGTGAATTTACATTTCCGGCAACAATGTAGAGGGTTGGTTCCCTTCTTCCCACAGCCTCGTTAACATTTGTTATTATTTGATTTCTTGGTGATAGTCATTCTTTCTGGAGTAAAATTGGATCTCAGTATTATTTTAACTTAGATTTTCCCAATGGTCAGATATGTCAAATATTTTTACATATATTTATTGTCCATTTGTACTTTTCTGAGAAGTGTATATTCATTTTGTTGGCCATTTTTGTTCAGTTCTTTTGAGGGGGTCTAATTTTGTGCCAGCACTGTGCTGTCTTTCTTTTTAAAACATTGTAGTTTCTTTGTTCTTTATTTTAAAAATTAAAAAACTGACAATGAGGACAAAATCAAAACAACACAAAAAGAAAAAAAAGATACATGACTTCCAAAACAAAATAATAGAAATTTACAATGGTTGCTACATTACATACTGTTATATTCAAAGAAATTGCTCAGCCCACTAGACATAAGAATGTAAGATTGATCAAACAATCAAAGACAGTAACAAGTAAAAAAAAATAAAAAAAAAAAAAATAAAACATTGGAGATGATGCAGAGCTTCACCATACAAGATGGTAGGAGTTCAACAATGGTTCTTATAGTGCATATTGTTTTCAGATCAGTCATTCTGATTATGCAATTCTCGCATGCAAAATTGGTTAAAAAAAAGAAAATTTAAAGCATTGACTGTTCCTCTCGATAAACCACAGACATCAGCAATACACCTATTCCAGCTATCCTTATATATACCTATAAATTTTGTTTTTCATTTAAGAAAAAAACATAACAAAAACAAATACATAAATGAAACAGCATAGAGAGCAATAAAAATAATACAGAATTTCAAAACATGGTGATAGGATATTAACAATGGTTGTTATATTACATAATGTCATCTTCAAAATGGATGCACATATAACCAGATATAGGCATACAAGTTTGATCAAACAATTACACATTAACTGTTTCTTTTGATGAACTGACAGATATTAGTAGTACAATTATCACAGCTATCCTGGAAATATATATACATATTTTTCCCGCTTTCTTTTTACTCTCCCCTCCTTCATCCCAGTTGCTCCTTCCTATCTGAGCAGTTTCTTTTCCCTTTCACAGTATCTACAGTACCTTTCAGATTTTATTTACTCTTTCAAGTTCTTATAGTAGGGAGGAAATATAACGTTTACACATATGAATCTGATTTATTTCACTAATGAGTATGGTCTCTAGTTGCATCCATTTACCTATAAAAGCTTCTAGTTTATCTTTCTTTATAGTTGAGTAATACTCCATTATATAAAAATACCACATCCTTTTTGTCCATTCCTCAGCTGATGGGCATTTGGGTTAAAACATTGTAGTTTTATAATGTAACTTGAAATCTGAGATTATGATGCCTCCTGCTTTGCTCTTATTGTCTAGGACTAGTTATTCTGGGTCTCTCCTTGTTCCATATAAATTTTAGAAGGTTTTTTTTTAGTTTTGTGAAGACTGTGACTGGTATTTTAATTGGGATTGCATGAAGTCTGTATAATGCTTTTGGAAATATGGTCATTAAGACCGTTGGTTCTACCTATCCAGGAACAGGGGATGACTTTCCATTTTCTGATGCCCTCTTTGATAACCTTTTCCATAGTACTGTAGCAGTCTTTCACTTCCTTGGTTAGGTTAATTCCTAAGATATTTAATTTTTCTTGATGTGATTCTCAATGGTATTGTTTTCTTGATTTCATTCTTGCTGAGTTCATTACTGGTCTACAGGAACACTGTTGACTTTATAATCTGCTATACCACTGAATTTGTTTATTAATTCTAGCAGTCTTTTAGCAGGATTTTTTGTCTTCTAGGTAAATGATTATATCATCTGCAAATAGTGATTATTTGACTTCTTATTTTCCTGTATGTATACCTTTTGTTTTCTTCTCTCGATTGATTGCTGTAGCTTATGTTTTAAATATTGTATTAAATAAGAGTCATAATAGTGAACATTCTTGTCATTTCCCTGGTTTTAGAGGGAAAATTTTCAGCTTTTTCTCATTTAATATGGTGTTGGCAGTAGGTTTACCATGAATGGATTTTATCAGATTGAGATAAAATCCTCCAATAACTATTTTCTTCAGGACTTTTAAAAATCAGGAATGGATATTGTATTTTTTCAAGGGCTTTTTCTGCATCTATTGAGATGATCAAGTGACTGTTGCCCTTGCTCCTTTTTATGTAATGCATTACATTTTTGATTTGCATATGTTGAACCATCCTTGCCTCCCTGGGATGGGGTTTACTTGGTCATGATGTATGATTTTTTGATTATTTCTTTCATCAGTATTTTGTTGTGGAGTTTTGTGTCTATACTCAGTGAAGAGATTGCTTTCTCTCTCTCTCTCTCTCTCTCTCTCTCTCTCTCTCTCTCTCTCTCTCTCTCTCTGATATTGGAACTAGAGTAGTGCTAGCTTCCAAGAATTAGTTTGGAAAATACTCCTTGCCTTTTGATTTCATTAAAGAGTTTGAGAAGTATTG
>NW_004956530.1:0-1206 GCF_000276665.1 Chinchilla lanigera
CTGGACACAGTCCATTGCTCTGGGTCTCAGAAAGCCCTTCAAGCTCTAGATAAGGATGCCTGATGCATCGACTCAGATAAAAGGGTTATAAGCTATTGGGAAGAATACGTGGCCCACATCAAAGGTGTGCTTATTATTTATTTTACATATACTTGAGCCTGTACAGAATCTTACAGCTGCTTAGCATGTGCCGGTTCAGAGAAGCCTGATGGGACAGGAGGCTAGGTTTATGTGGCTGCAGAGTAACTTATTTTCTGCTCATTCAGACCATCCCCCCAAAAAACCAACCTCAGTAAAGAAAGAGTCCATGTTCTCCACTTGCTAGAGTTTTTTTCCATGCTGCTGGAAATCTACAAGGTCTGCATATCACTGAAGCCTTTAAATTTCATTGTTAAGAATGCCTGGCTCACTGGGTGTGGTAGTACATGCCTATAATCTAGGCACTCCGGGAGGCTGACGCAGGATAAAGCCAAAATCTTTGCCCAGTTGAGTGATGCAGCAATTTAACAAGACGCTGTCTCAAAATTTAAAAAAATTAACAAGGGTTGGGGATGTAGCTCAGTGTGCAGGCTCTGGACCCCATCCCCAGGAACACCCACGCGCACGCGCACACACACACACACACACACACACACACACACACACACACGACTGGCCCACGTTGGGGATCTTGCTCAGTGGTAAAGCCCTGGGCACCATTCACGAAGTTCTGGGTTAGGTACCTAGCACTGGGGGAAAACATGAACTATTTAAATAAACACAAGAATGCCTAGCTAATATGGATTTCATATCAGTCCTCTTGCTGCACAGTTCAGGCTGGTCTCAAAATTACTAGGTAGCCCAGGCCAGCCTCAAACCCCTAGAGATCCTCCTGCTTCAGCCTCCCAAATCCTGGCATTATAGGCTTGCATCACCATGCCCGGCCTGTATCATCCTTTAAAGCTAATAGGATTGAGGAGAAAGCACTACTGTTAAGTACTTGTCCAAAAAAAAAAAAAAAAAACCCCAAACCCAAACAAACAAAAAAAAAAAAGCCAAACAAACAAAAAATCAGGCCGGGCGTGGTGGCGCACGCCTGTAATCCCAGCATGTGGGAAGCTGAGGCAGGAGGATCGTTGTGAGTTGGAGACCAGCCTGGGCTACAAAGTGAGCTCAAGGCCAGCCTGAACTGCATAGTGAGACCCTGTCTCAAAAGCACAAACAAAC
>NW_004956530.1:2526-4008 GCF_000276665.1 Chinchilla lanigera
GGGCTCCGTCTCCAACACACACCTATAATATGTGTGTTTCCGGGCCAGCCCACAGAGACTTGGCACAAAAGATAGGTCAACTATACTACTGTAAACTCAGGCTACAGTGTACCTGACTGATT
The DNA here is from genome assembly GCF_000276665.1 of Chinchilla lanigera. Classification (NCBI taxonomy): domain Eukaryota; kingdom Metazoa; phylum Chordata; class Mammalia; order Rodentia; family Chinchillidae; genus Chinchilla; species Chinchilla lanigera. The sequence goes on from NW_004956530.1 coordinate 2,649, forward strand.
CACGGAAGACAGCACGTCCACTAGATCTCTTTTCTTTTCTTTCTTCCATGACAGGGTCTCGCTATGTAGTTCAGACTGTCCTTGAACTATGCAGCCCAGGCTGGCCTAGAACTCATGGTAATCCTCCTGCCTCAGCCTCCTGGGTGCTGGGATTACAGGCACGCACCACTTCGCCCCGCCCTGTATCTTTTCTGCTACTCCAGCAGCAGCCAGATTTGTGTTTTAGCACCTGCTAGGCATTAGATACCTTGAAGCCAGTTGCCTCAAGACAGTAGGGAAATATTCCAAATTGGTGGAAGGAAGGAAGGAAGAGTCCAGAACTGCTAGTGTAACAGTTGAGGAGGCTTCCAGGGGGTGGGGCTGAGTCTGCGGGTTTCCTAAGTGTGGGAACAGTAAGCAGCTAAGATGAAGTGTGGAGGAATCTCCAGCCAGAGAGAGTGCTGGAAAATTCCTCAAGTTTGACCAGTTCGACTAGGGAGGTGATTCACCAGGGCACTATGTTTGATTATAAAACAAGTTTTTGCCGGCCTGCTACCTACACACTCACAATTACTAAGGCAATCTCCATGCGACATCAGTCAGATCAGCAAGTTACAGAACAACAACGAAATATGCTTGGATCCCAGGAAGAGAAGTGTTCCTGCCGTACTAGAGAGTGAACCTAGGGCTTTACACTGAGCTGCAGCTCAGCCCCTTGTACTTTTTGAGACAGTGTCCTGCTAAATTGTCCAGCTCTGGCTCGAACTTTTGATATTCCAGCTTCAGCCTCCCAGAGTGCTGGGATTACAGGCTAGTGGCATGTGGCACTTATTGAGCTGTTCCCCCGGGGAACAGGTGTGTGTGTGTCTGCCTGTGTGTGTACGTGCGAAGTTGGCAATGGAAAAAAGTGTTCAAAACCAGGATGCCTTCATCAAAAACTGCCTCCTCCCACGTAAGCTCAGGATGTGGGTATGGCGTTATTTCCCCCCATGGTTGTTAATTCTTACTACTACCTGACTGGCCCTCACATTTTTATTTTGGGCACCTAACAAGGGGTCCTGTAAATTGGGATGCCAGGGCTCGGAGTTTCATCCCGGCCTGACCCCACCATGAAGGACCGAACCAGGAACTGAGAGGGCAAAAGAGAAGGCTCTGGGTCGGGGCCCGGGCCGAGCCGGGAGGGGCGAGGCCGAGGAGGGCAGCGCCCCAGGCCCGCGCCTCCGGGAGGAGCAGCCGCCCGCTTCCCGGACCAACCAAAGCGGGGCGCCTGTACCCCGCATTTCCATCGCGTAGGGTCAAGATCATGTTAAACAGCAACTCCGCACTACACGGCACTTTCCCTTCTAAGTCTCCTTCCCTTTACTCCCGAGAGGAGAAAAAC
>NW_004956531.1:0-1193 GCF_000276665.1 Chinchilla lanigera
TAAAAAAAAAAAAAAAAAAAAAAGAGCGAGGAGAAAAGAAAAGAGAAAGGGAAAAGAATTCAGCAGTGTTTTGCCTGGGTGGGGGGGGTGGAGGGTCTGACAGGGTGGTGGAACTGCAACCCTTTGGTCAAATCCAGCCCATGGCTTGTTTTATAAATAAAAGTTTTTTGGAACACAGCCATGCCCACTGTCTCTGGCTGCTTTTGTATCATGGCAGCAAGGACAGCCACTGTGACAGAGACTGTATGATCCAAAGCACCCCCAATATTTAATGTCTAACTTATTATTTAAAAAGTTTACCGGCTGGGCCTGGTGGCCCATGCTTGTAATCCCAGCACTCAGGAGGCTGAGGCAGGAGGATCGTTGCGAGTTCCAGACCAGCCTGGGCTACAAAGTGAGCTCAGGGCCAGCCTGAACTGCATAGCAAGACCCTGTCTCAAAAAAAAAAAAAAAAATTTACCGATGCTCGCAAAAGTCTGAGGCAAAAATTGACATGTTTTAGCCCACTGTGGGCCCACGCCTGTGATCCCAGCACTGGGGAGGCTGAGGCAGGAAGATCACTGCGAGTTCAAGGCCAACCTGGGCTACATATAGTTTAAGGCCAGGCTGAATTGCATAGGGAGTTGTGGGCCGTCACGTGGAGAGGAAACAACCCACACCACGGAGCCGTAGGACCCAGCCCCAGACCCAGCACAGCACCGAGCAGGGACCACAGGCTGATCACTGAGCCCAGTTACAAAAGGTAGTAGCACCCTGCCCAGACATGGAGCCCAGCCACGGGGCTGTGGGAGAGCGTGTGGGCGTCAGCATCACCTGGGATTTTACTATGATTTGTGCAACAAAACCTGCTGTGGCAGAAGCCGGCTTACTCCATCGCCGCCAGGGCCTGGAGGCCCCCGGCCAGGCTCAGCCACGCTGCCCTTGCCAAATGCCCGTCCTGAGGTCTCTACGCAAGGGAGTCAATGCCGCTGCTCTCCCTCCCTCCCTCCCTTCCTTCCTGCCTTCCTTCTTTCCTGTTTTGTTTTTTTGAGACAGGGTCTCACTGTATGTATTCCAGGCTGGCCTCGAACTCAGTATGTAGCCCAGACTGGCCTCAAACTCACAGTGATCCTCCTGCCTCAGCCTCCTGAGTGCTGGGATTAAGGTGTGCACCACTATGCCTAGCTTTTTAAAAGATTTTTGGACAAAATCTT
>NW_004956531.1:2553-4007 GCF_000276665.1 Chinchilla lanigera
TTTTTTGGTTTTTCTCCGGTACCGGGAACCGAACTCACGACCTTGCGCTTGCCAGGCAGGCGCTTTTGCCGCTGAGCTAAATCCCCAGCCCCAACAAAATTTTTTTTGAGGGGCTAGGGGTTTAGCTCAGGGCAAAGGCCGTGGGTTCAACCCCCAGTACTACAAAAAAGAAAAAGAAAGTTAAAAACCCAATTCTGCCCCATCCGCAGCCTGGCTCCGACACCCCCTAGAGCTGTCCTGTCCCAGCCCTATGTGCTGGGGCGCCACCCACCGTGGGACACAGCGACAGGGCCTGGAGGGGAGAAGGGCCCCGCCTCGCACCTTCGAAGCTTTTCTCTTTCTTTTTTTTTTTTTTTTTCCGGTACACGGGAATCGAACTCGTGACCTCGCGCTTGCCAGGCAGGCGCTGTGCCGCTGAGCTAAATCCCCAGCCCCTGAACGTTTTCTCTTTCTACAGGACCTGGCTTCCTGTGTTTCTAGCGACACCGAGAGGCCCGGTGCGCTCCCTGCCGGACACACGGCCCGGCCAGGCTGACGGGGCTGACTCTCCGGTGCCTTCCTCAGCCAGCGCCAGCGCTCTGCTCCCGGGACACCGGGCTGTCACTATCACCGCCTCCCTCACTGTCAGCAGCCCACGCCTCCGTTCCTGCTCGCCTTCAGGCCAGGACCTTGCTGGTACCAGATTGCAAAGCACGAAGTGTGGAAGCCGGAGGTGTGGGTGCGCAGGGGTGCGGGTGACGCGGCCGTGGGAACAGCCGGCGGCCAGGGCAGGGAGGCGGCACCCTACACCTGCCCTGCAGCCAGCCCCGCTTTGGATCTGTGTCCCACAGGTAAGGTCGTGTGCGCAGGGAAACTCATGGGAAGTTGTTGTAGCTTGGGGTTTTGCAAGGTGAACGATACAATACAGGACACGTAGTTTATAAGATTGTTTATAACAGTCACCCAGAGAGTCATGTACAAAGAGAATGCGGGAAATCTGTCCACACGCTAAGGACCAAAGAATCCAGCAGGGGGCCTGGATCCCACAGCAGTGTCCTGCTGAGTCCAGCTGAGGACCTAGAGCCCATGACAATGCTCCCACGAGTCCAGCTGGAGGCCCAGAGCCCACGACAACATCTCATGCAGGGCTGTGTCACGGATCTTGCTGGGAAGGCCCGAGGGTCAGTGGTGGAAGCTAAAAAGTCTGCGCCAGCGGGACGAAGGACCTGTGCTAGCAGGCTGAGGGATCTGCACTGGAGCCAGGAAGCGATGCTCTGAAGAACCAGAGCTGCCCCGAAAGGTACCAGAGCCGTCCTCAGCGACAGTGAGGTCTCGAGCTCCTTCCACAATGAGAACAGCCAAGTTCCTCAGGAAAGCCAGCGTGACAAGCTCCTCCAGGAGAGCCAGCAGCCTCCCTTCTTCCTCTCCAGGTCTGCCTCTTACGCTGCTGGCAACAGTCCCCAGGCGGGCCTCCC
>NW_004956532.1:0-1447 GCF_000276665.1 Chinchilla lanigera
CTCCAGTCTTCACCTTCAGCTTGGACTTCTTCTCCTGGCTTCTAGTGCAGACTCTTTGGCATTCTACCTTGGGTCCTTCAGCCTTCTGTCACAGACTCATTGGCCTCCTGGTACAGACTTGCACGGAACTCTGCAGTGAACTCCAGACCCTGGACTGATTCCTTTGGTCTTCATTGTGCAGACACCCTCTGCATGCTTCCTCATACAACTCTCTGGCTGATCGTCGTAAGCCAATCTTGTAATTTCTTATAATTTGTACATCTTGTGTTATATCTGTTTCTCCAGTAAAATCCTGACTGATAAAACACATGTGTGAATGATTTTGTGTGTCATTCATGTATTCTGCTACATTCCTGAAGTTTGTTATTAATTGTAAGTTTTTGGTTGAGTTCTTTGGGTCTTCTGAGTCATCTGTACACAATGATAATTTGAGTTTTTCCTTTCCTATAGTTATCCCTTTTATTTCTTGCCCTTCCCTAATTGGTCTGGCTAATATTTCAAGAACTATGTTGAATACAAAAGGTGATAGTGGATATCCTTTTCTTGTTCCTGATTTTAGGGAGAATGGTTTTAGTTTTTCCCCATTTAGTATGATGCTAGCTATTGGTTTGTCATACATAGCTTTTATCATGTTCAGGTATAATCTTTTTATACCTGTTTTCTTTAGGGTTTTTATTATGAAGTGTTATTGGATTTTGCCAAAAGCTTTTTCTGTATCTATTCATATGATCATATCGTTCTTCACCTTGCCTCTATTTATGTAATGTATTATATTTATTTATTTATGCATGTTGAACCATCCTTGCATCTCTGGGATGAAACTTGATCATGACATACGATCTTTTTGGTAATATGGTGCATTCTATGTGCATCTATGTTCATTGAGAAGATTGGCCTATAGTTTTCTTTTGTAGTTTGATCTTTATCTGACTTGGGGATCAGGGTGATGCTAGCTTCCATAAATGAATCTGGGAGCATTCCATCCTTTTTGATTTATTTGAAGAGCTTGGGAGTATTGGTGATATAACATTGTTAGAGGTTTTGAAACTTCTAAGCAGCGAATCCATCAGGTCCTGGGCATTTTTCATTTGGTATCTTCATTATGAGTGAGTCAATTTTATTGTTTGTTATTGGGTTATTAAGCATATTTTGTCTTTTTGAGTTAGTTTTGGTAGTTTTTATGTGTCTTGGAATTTGTCAATTTCTTCAAAATGTGCTAAATTGTAGGAATATAATTTTTCAAAGTAGTTACTTCTTCTGCATTTCCACAGTATCTGTTGTGATTTCACCTTTTTCATTTCCAATTACATTGATGTGAGTCTTTTCTCACTTTCTTTTTGGCTAGGGGCTTATCTAATTTACTTATTCTTTCAAAGAACTATGTCTTTAATTCATTGATATATTTTACTTTTTCTAATCTCAATTTCATTGATTTCCACTCATCTTT
>NW_004956532.1:2317-3977 GCF_000276665.1 Chinchilla lanigera
TCTGACATTTTGAGGAACAGTTGATTCCTAATCAGTGCCCATCTGATGTTAAATAAACCTGCCTTGAAATCTTGGATGTTGTTTTGATGTTTCTGCCTGCTGTTGCATCCTTAATGGGTTGTTCCCTTAACTAGTATGTAGTGACCTTCTTTGCTCTAATCAATATTATCTTGAAGTTTAACATGTCTGATATTAGAATTGCTACTCCTTGTTTTCAGGGTCCTAATGTATGAAATGTTGTTTTCCATCCTTTAATTTTTAGTCTAGGAATATCTTTTTGGATTAGATGAGTTTCTTGAATGCAGGCAATTTTTCAATTGTTTTGTTTTGTTTTGTTTTTTAGATAGGGTCTCACTATGTAGTTCAGGCTGGGCTTGAACTCACCATGTAGCCCAGGTTGGCCTCAAACTTACACCAATTGTCCTACCTCAACCTCCTAAGTTCTGGGATTATAGGCATGTGCCACCATGCCCAACTGGATTCTGCTTTTTGATCCAGTCTCCTTTCCCAAAATTTGGCTAATCTTTCTTTTTTCTACAGCCTGGCATCTAATCTCTTTCTCTTCTTCTATTTATCAATTTTCCTTCTTATCCCTTTGAAATTGTCTCTGTGGAGGTAAAATTACTCTATTAAGTGGATATTTACTGTATATAATTTTATGATTTTTTCTTAGACTTTGTTATATAACTATAAATTTTGTACATATGCTTAAAGATGGCAAATTAACAATTACCACATTTTGTCATTTTGTAGACTGTACTTGATGCTATTGTTATGACTAATTGCACTAATTTAGTCAAGGTGACATAGCTGTTATGATTCATTGTTTTTCCTTTTGTGCCAATACTGAGATTGTCTGACATCATAATACCATAGACCAGCATCAAAGAACTGGTTGCAAGGCCACATAGGCAGTAACTTCTCATCCCTAGTAATTTGAAGAGGCAGGATCTTGGGACAGACTCTAAAGCAAAAAAGCCAGAAGATGTCTTCTAGTATGCCTAGCAGACACCTCTGAAAAGTAGTCATTTTCTAAGGAGTTCTTGATACCAGAAACAAAGATACTTACCATGAGTAATTTACAAGCCTCACTTAACTATATGTCAAATATGTGTTGACAAGCATCAACACAGAAAACAAATTTTAAAAAATAGAAGATGAAAAGACATGGAAGCAAAATGTAGTCCCAGACCTCCAGTTCACCAAAAGGAGGACACTGGGGTGGGAGAAATCAAAAGCCACCCAACTGAACATTCTGAAATGGTACTAGCTGAGCTAAGAAAGCAGATAAATGAGAAAAAACAAATTGGAAATAATTTCACAGCATACTACAGAGGTGGTAATCATAGTGAAGGGTTCAGTTAGTGTATGTAGAATAGATTCAGATTTAAAAAGATAGAGGAGTTTAGAAAAGTAATGGAAATCATGAGTGACCAACACAGGAAAGAACTGGATTCCATGAAACAGATTCAAACAGATATCCAGGAAATTTAAAATTTTATTGAAAGTATATACAGCATAATCAACCAGTGTAAGCACAGAATATAAGATCTAGAAAACTGGTTTGCAGTTATCAATCATCAAATGAAAGACTCCTTAAAAATAACAAAGGATCATGAAAAATCAATCCAACAGCTGCTAGATGATGCAAAGAATAATA